>NC_143583.1:93441227-93746568 GCF_048544385.1 Mastigoproctus giganteus | reverse complement strand
TCTTGCACCATGCAGCCGTTACTAATACTAATATTTTTCAATAGCGTTAGATGAAACCACTGATAGAAATGACTCTGCTCAAATATTATATTTTATTCGTGCTATAACTGAAGATTTTCATTGTTACAAGGAACTACTGGCTTTGGGTATGCTCACTGGAAGGACTCGTGGAATTGATATTTTTAACAACTTTAAAGAAATGTGTCTTGAGAGAGGACTAAACCTTGGTAACCTGGTGAGTGTATGCACGGATGGTGCACCTTCTATGAGAGGAAAGCAAGAAGGATTCGTTTCATTGTTAAAAAAGAGAAAAGCCCAATTTAGAAAAGTTAATTTCGTTCCACTGTATATTACACCAACAAAACCTTTGTGCTAAATCCTCCACATTGAGCAATACTTTGGACAAAATTATTGCAATTGTTAACTTTATTCAAGTAAATGCTTTAAGACATCGCCAATTTCGAAGCATGCTTATATTGGATGATGAGATATATAATGTCGACTTGTCATATTATTGTAAAGTGCGCTGGTTATCAAAAGGACAAATTTTAGTAAAAGTTTTGGCTTTGCGAGAACAAATTTAAAAATTTTACGAGGAACAACAAGAATGTGATTTATTAGATGAAGAATTTTGTAGAAATGCTGCGTTTGTGTGATATTATGGAAAAGCAAAATGAATTAAATGTTTATTTGCAAGGAAAAACGACATATATATGACATGTAGCAAATACAACAAGAACAAATTACGTTGTTTGCAAACCAAATTTCTCACTCTGTCAACAACTAGAATTTTCTCTGCAAATTATCCATAAAAAGAAAATAGGCAGTTATGCAGGAACATTTATTCTCTGAAAATTAAGTTTTACAACAAAAAAAAAAAAAAACCCTCATCAAGAATAACTCAGTAGTTTATTACTAACTGAAATAATAAAAAAATAACATTAATCTATAAATAAATCTTACTCATCAGGATAAGGAGGTTCAGGAAAGTTGAGACTACCACATTCATATGCTGCTAATGTAACAGCTGCTATATGTGGACCCTATATGACAAAAAGGAATTGGGGTAAGGTACCATATGAAATTGTTTAAAAACTATGAAATATATATAAAAAAAAAAAAAAAAAAAAAAACTGACAGTACTTTTCAGCTAGCTATTTCTGAAATATATATCATTGCTATATCAAATAGAAACCTAAATTAGAAATTAAGTTTTTTTTTTTATTTAATTAAATTTATTTTTATTGGCTATCAATAATAATTGATCCAGTTGAGATATCCATTCTTGAGTTATCTAAAAAAAATTAGAACTATATCATACTCTTACTATCAACAGATGATACTGATCCAGTGGTCTGTTAAATTTCACTGGATGGTCAATCCCAGTCATCTAGGAAGGGAAGACAGTTGCTTATCCAGTGATTGATTACACAGTGACTAGATGCACAATCACAAGTGTCCCGTTTATAGTTTACATTTTGCCCCCCCCCCCCCTTCCATGTTTTTTTTTGTTTCATTTCAATATGAAAAATTCCACTGTCATTCATTCTGCATCCCACTGCAGCTTAGGGGTTTAGCATATAATCTACATCATAGTTGCTTTTCATATGGCTGTCCCTCAAAAGATAAATTATTCTTCTTTGGACCTTTTCAAGAATCTTGATGTTTTTTCTTTAGATGTGGTCTCCAGGCCTGAACACAATATTCCAAATGTGATCTCACTATTAACTTTCTTCACCCTAGATGCAAAGGTATGATAAATCACACCTTCCTGACCACCTGCTTATAAAGTGTAGTAACTTTGATGTCTGACTGCATCTCTATCTCTTCCTCAACACAAGTCTATCGGTTATTCTTGGGATGTTATTTTCCAAAAGTAGAACCTCACAATTGACAGCATTAAAGTGTAATTGCCATTTTGCCAATCATCCATGAAGCCTATCTGGATATTCTGAAGATGCTCAGTTTAGTTCATATCATTAACCACCCTCAAAAACTTCACACCTTTTATTCCCTTCTTCCACTGAACTGAAATTAAATACCTGTCCAAGGCCAATATAATCCCCCATAACAAAATTAAAAACACATTTCTTTACCTTTAATGAGTGTAACTTTCTTGGGCACATCCAATACCAAAACATTATTTTCAGCAACACCTTTAACTCAAATGCATATTTTAATGTATATAAAATAATTTTAACTTATTTTTTATTTAGTTATTTTACTTTCTTATGATTGATTTATTTATTAATTAAATAACTATTCTGCTGTGTGAAATTATAGTTCTGTATAGCTCTAAACAGTTGTTTTATTTATACTTTACATTTTGGTACATACTTTTTATATCTTGGAACCAAATTCATTTGATTATATATAATAATCAAATGATTATACATACACAGTTTGAATGATTAGTAGTTAGTATATTATTCACCCACTAAGGACATTTGGAATAATGGTTAATATTTGTCACCATTCTTTCAAAGTTTTACACACACACACACACACACACACACACACACACACACACACACACACACACACACACACACACACACACACACACAGGTATTCAAAGAAAGTGCATCACCCCTTAAAATTGTAATTATCATCGGAATAATGTAAGTATATGGCAATATTTCTTACAGATTGCATCAGCTGTTACTGAAAGAGTTGCAGTCATTCCTTGCTTGTGTCAGGATGGCAAGTTATGTGCAGTTGATGCCATGAAGAAAGAGTGCTATTGTTGCTTTACGTGAGGAAGGATGTTCTTCCTGTCATATTGCTTATAGTGTCTTGTAATCAGTCGACAGTCAGTAGATCTCTTTCCAAACTCAAGAATTCTGCTGATAGGAAAAAAGGAACCGGATGCAAACAAGTCTCTATGCCAAAACAGGACTGTGTTTTGAAGCGCTAATGCCTTAAAAACTGTAAAGCTTCTTCATCTAAGCTGAAAAGAGAATGGGAAGAACATACAGGAGTGGCAGCAAGTACAGTAACAGTCAGAAGACTCCTCTTTTTTTGAGACCATTTCAACCTGCCAAGTAACAGCATCTTTCAGGACGACTCTGCTCCTTGTCATTGGGGCAAAAAGTGTGAGCAGGCACATCTGTAGTTACTTTAGCTTCATTTCTGAATTAGAGATTCAACAGTAATGTGTTTACATTTGTTACAGGTGAAAAAATGGTTGGAAGAACGGTCCATTACAACTCTTAGCTGGGCATGAAACAGCCCAGACCTGAATCCTATAGAGAACTGTTCGCATCGTGTGGAATCTGCAGTTGCCAAAAAGAAACCAAAGACCCTTCATGAACTTCATAATTCGTGTTTGGAACCACAAACTATCAGTTGATTATCTTCAAAACTGACCTTGTCAATGCCTCGACGGTAGGGCTTACAATATCGGCATTTCGGTATTTTTAATTTATGAAACTGGGAATACCGGTATTTCAAAAACAAATGTTTTTCTCGATAAATTTTAATGACAATTAGGTACAATAAAGTAAGGAAAAAAACAAGTACTGTAATTACTTGAATTCATGTTTTAAATAAACTTTTATTGCAATAATAAATATTCTGAAAAAATCATTAAAATACAGTTTTCCTAAAAACAAAAAAAATACATATTGTTACTGCAAAGCTTAGTTATGTTTAAGCATCCACACTACCTGTCTGAATAAAGTGAGCTCTTAAGAAACATAAGTATGATCATTTAAAATGGATCTAATTTTGGTACATGCAGTATTTGATTAGCTGCAGAAAACGTCATTTCAGATTCCATTCTTGTACTATTGTACTGAGATAATCATAGACAATCTCAGTCCATATTTTCTAGGCTTTGAACTTTTTTAGCAAAAATAGTTAAAAGTATTTCATTAATTTCCGACTCAAGTTCATCTTTTAAAATCTCATTGGAGTCGAGAAATTTCTTATTTTGGAATGAATTTGAGGAGCACTGATGTTCTGTTCCATGTTGGTCTTCCATGGTTGAATTATGTTCATCATTCATTTTCTGAAGGAGAAAGACGTTTTATTAAGCAAAGTATAATTTTCACTATAGTATTTTTACTGAGTCTGGGACAGAGCAAAGAGTGGGGATAAAGAATAAAGAAGAGAGCAAAAAGTGGGGATAAGGAATTCTTCACATATATAAATGCAAAGAACAGAAGGACAAATCAATTTGAACCCTTATGTAATGGATGTGGAATAGTATTAGATAGCATAGCTGACATTGCAGATGAACTCAATAGTTACTTTGCATTGATATTTACATAAAAAAACCCTTTGTGTCAATGAGATATTATGGAAGTGAAGTTGAAAAAAATGTAATTAATGACATTGAAATTTCAAATGATTATTTAATGAGAAATTTCGTGCCTACAGGCGAGTAAGACTCCTGTGGTTGATGGCATATACCCTAGTGCATTGAGCCATTAAGGCTAGTTATGAGAGCATCACTGTGACTCAGGAAAGATTCCATTGGATTGGTGTAAATTGGAATATAAAGGCGGTTCTAGGATTGTAACGGGAAATTACCGACCAGCCAGTAAAACTTCAGTAGTAGTGAAAATCATGGAAGCAATGATCAAGGGTGGAATTCAGGTTCATTTAGATGGAAATGGAATTCTGTAGGATACACAGCATGGTTTTGTAAAGGGAAAATCATGTTTAACAAATCTGGTTAGCCATTTTGATAGTCACTCATGAGCTGGATTTAGGGAATAATTTCGACATTGTTTATTTGGATTTCAGCAAAGCATTTCACTCAGTCCCACATGACTGGTTACTTTATAAGTTGGAGCAGGCTGGAATCATAGGGAAAATTCTTAGATGGATAGCATGACGGTTTGAGGGCACCAGGCAGAGGGTTGTGATAAATGGTTATTCCTCAGATTGGGTTATTGTAAGAAGTGGGGTTCCCCAAGGATCAGTATTGGGACCGCTGCTGTTTTTGATTATCTTAAATGACATCTATGAAGGGATAGAGGGTGCGACGTCTAAACTTGCAGATGATATAAAGATCAGTAGAGTAATTAATGATCGCCGCCAAGCAGAGCTTCTTCAGAGTGACCTAGATAGACTTCTGGGATGGTCAGAAAAGTGGCAGCTATGCTTTAATTCAACAAAATGCAAGGTCTTACACCTGGGGAACAGCAACCCCAAAATAACTTATACATTTGGTAGAGTTGTACTCAGTAGTGGAGGAATGGGACTTGGGAGTTTTGATATGGTCAGACATGAAGTTGTCCAAGAATTGTGGACAGGTTGCAATGTTGCATGGTGTCCTATTGATGATTTATCGAACATTTGCGTAGAGATAACGACATCATAATCACATAAAGGTGATTTTATAACCTTTATGTGATTAAATTATAAACAATTATTTTTTTAAAAATTAGTACCAAAAAACCAGTATTTTTTTGAATCAATACTGGAAAAAAGTGACAGGGATCCCGATATTGTAAGTCGTACTCGACGGTGTGCTACTGTCAACAGAGCCAGAGGCAGTTCAACTAAATATTAGTTTGCACCTGGTAACCTTTTCATTTTGTTTTCCATTTAAAATGATAAACTGAAGCAAATGGAGGGCTTCTGATAACATTTTAGCCATAATTGTTGTGTTTACCAAAACTGTTGTATAAAGGTTGCAAATGCTCATTTTGGAATATTTTGAGAGCACTTGTCAAATATTACTTAGCTTTGCCTTAAGTATTAATAAATATCTTTTGTTTATATTTCTATTTGTGATGCTAGTAATTAAGGTAACATACCATCGCAAAAAAGGGTTAGAAATGTGAAATTTCTAGGTGATGCACTTTCTTTGAACACCAGTGTATATATATATGGTGTTTTAAGGTCAACCCTGTGTAAGATATAATGATTCAACTAAAATAAACTAAACAAACCAAAGTTTCACTGTCATTCATATACATGACTTGCTGGATCCCTGATCGCCATTGTTCAACCCTGTGTTGAACAATCACTTCAATCAATATTGAGGAATTCTCTATCATTAAGTGAGACCACTTAGCTAATTTATGTGCTGAATCCAGTAGTCATCTCATGTGCATCCAAGAAACAGAGGCCAGCTCTAACCAACCATGCATAACAGGTATAAAACTGATTGCAGAATATCCACACCATAAGTATGGCAGTGCCATCTACACAAAACCTGACCTTGATATCAAATCCACCAGCTTAACAGATAAGGATGATACAGAAATTATTTCACCATCTTTGGCAATTTAAATGTGTGGTATTTACATACCACTCATAGTTAAATTTAAATTCAATGAAATGTTCAATTCAAGACCTTGCCTCTGTTAACATCGTCTTTGAAGACTTTAACAGCAGAAATATCTCCTGAGGTTATGAATCAACAGATGAAGATGGAGAGCACAGAGTGGCAGGTTGAGGATTTCTCCCTGAACTTAATCCTAAAACCCAACCCACCCCCATCCTTCAAGAGTGGAAGATGGAAATTGGGTTTACAACCCAGACTTCATTTTCTTAAGCAGCAACTTTGCATGCTGCTATATTAAGAGCATACTGAAGCCTATCTGCAGATCCAACACTTTTGCTTCAGATTCAACCAGCAATTAAACAAAGTTCTCTTCCAACAGAGATGCAACTTTAAAAAAGCAGACTGGCATAGATTCACATCCAAACTGGAAGAAATAATTGAGACCGTCCCACCTGAACCAAAATCCTGTCCACTCTTCATACAGAACCTGAAGAGATTATCTAACAAACTGGATACTTGCTTGGCCTCTCAAAGAAAGCAAAAGAAATATGAAAATTATGTGAAGCTTTTCAGTGACAACCCTTTTTCTTGCCAATTCCATCTGCAAGGCGCAATATGAGAAATGGATTGACACAATAACCAGCCTAGACCCACAGCAGCAGAAGGTATCAAGAGAATTAGCAAAGACCATATAAAACTCCTTGAACAGCCTAAAATTACAGCTAATCAAGTTACCCACCAGATACTGATGAAGAAAACCCTCAATCAAAAGACGTCCTGGTAAAATACACCTCTGAAAGAAACCTCCAATTTTAGACATAATTTCATACTATCTGAATTGGGGAGTCGTTTAAATCACTCTGAATAAGCAGGCAAAGCAACTGACTTAGACAATGTCTGCAACAAACGGATCCTTAACTTTGGCCTCACAGCTAAATTATGGGTCCTACATCTTTATAACAACTGACTAAGGACCTAAACCTTTCCAAAGATCTGGTGCCATGCAAGGACTGTGCCTTTCCTTAAACCTGAAAAAATGCCAGACAAGGATGAGAACTATAGATTCATCTCCCTTCTGTGTTCTCTTCAAGTTCTACGAGCACCATATCCTTAATAAAATCCAACCTGAAATCGTCAAGACCTTAATTCCTAAACAGGCAGGATTTAGACCACATGGATCCCACAGATCTTCAGCGGCACTGAAGAGAATCTCATTGGGGCTGCTTTTGTAGACCTCTCTCTGCCTACAGCACATTTTCCACCTGTAGTGTTTAATCCACTACCCCTTAAAAAATAGCTGCTCCTTTGTTGATTTGGTTGCAAAGGAAAGCAGGTGGAACCTGAACCTCCAGAAAAATGAGTGTTCTAACTCCGTTGCTCTTCAACACCTACACAAATTACTAGCCCATTTTTCGAAAGACCTGGAATGTTTCGAATGCAGACAATTTAGCTCTTGTCACCCAGCCTAAATATTTTCAGACTACTAAAAACACCTTGACTCCAACCTTGATCAACACTGGTAAGTATTATCACAAAAACCAAAGCTTGTTCCACCAAAATTAGACCCCATACTAAGCCTAAATTAGAGGCCATTGCTCTTTCCAGGGGTGTAATCTAGTGGGAGGCTCATAAGTCTGCTGGGTACCAATCAGAATTATGGGCCAACAGACTTATAAGCCTCCCACTGAGGCATTCCACCTGGAGCTAATTTAGACTGGCCCACATGGAAAAGCTTAAACGGACTTTGGACCTTGTTGGAAAATCGAAATTTGATCTGACCAGATGATGTTACTCAGATGGTCCCACAGGAAGTGACTGCAGTGCTATCCAAACCATGGAACACTTATTGGACTATCCTTTCTGTCATCCACCATGCTCCACAGAAGACTTTGTGCTTCTTGTTCCAGTGATGCAATGAAAATTTGCCACATCACCACTTTTAGTAGTAGTGGCATATGATGCAAGTTTATAAAGCATCAGCGAAAAACAAAAAACCCATCCACATCACCAGTCCATCCCCTCCAATAATCTGTCTAGTTTTTCCTTGAATTTATTCAAACTGCACACTTCACAACAGATGGAAATTTCCAACAATCAGCCACCCACTGGCTGAAGGATGTGTGTAGTCTGAGCCAGAGGAAGGATGTTATCATCACTGAGCTTGCTCAATCCATTTAAAGCCTTAAAGACCTCAATCAGATCGGATTGTAGGGGCATATTCTTCAGATGTTGCAATTTACAGAATTCAATTGCCTTAGTAAGACCACCTTCTTGTTCCCCTCACCAATCTCACTGCCCTTCTCTGTGCCTGTGCCAGTAGATCTACAACCAGGTCTGGGCAAACTTTTGGGCTGAAGGGCCACCATAGGAATTCAAAAAGAAGGCGAGCCGCACGTAAAATCTGTTATCATGAAGAAGAAATATAACATAAATTATTCTCTAACAACCAAGAATTTAATGAGATGAATGGAACTGTTTTACATCTTTTAACATTTTTTTAATTTCGGGTGTTAATTTTGTAGTTGAAAAACTGCTGGTAAATGTTCATCGGTGATGCTTGATTGTAAAGAATTTTTATTTAGATTCATGATGGAAAATGTTTGTTCACATATGTAGGTTGATCGAAAAATAACCAACATTTTTCGGGCAAAATCTTTAAGTTCATCGAATTTGTCCGAATTAAGAGTATTGTAAAATTTACGGATTTCCTCACGACGGTGCAATTCCCTTAAATCGTATCACACATCACCGCAGATCTATAATCTGAAGCTGTAGTTCACTTGGTGCACTATCAATTTCTATTGAAAATGGGTCGCGCACTATTGCCAAACTTGTCTCAATTTTTTGGAAGTCGCCAAATCTTCATGAAAATCGTCATTCAAAGCGTTGATAATTTCACAATATTTTTCATTTTTATTTTCTGGAATCTTCAGCAACTTCATGGCTGGAAAGTGGTCTACCTTGTTAACCAATAAATGTCGAAGGAACAACTGGAGTTTAAATTGAAATCCATTCAAACTTTTTACCATATCATGGGCATATAAATTTTTCCCTTGTAACACGGTGTTGAAAGAATTTAAGTGTGTCACGATGTCTAGGGTAAACACAAAATCACAAATCCAACCATTATCAGTTAATTCGGGAAAGTCCATAATATTTTTCAGTTTTAAAAATAAAACGATGTCATCTTTAAGATCACATACTTGCCGAAGAATTTTTCCTAAGCTAAGCTTGTTATGTTTGTTATTTGGTTTTTAGGAACATTAGCAACTAAGGCCATATTGCTCCCGGATATACAGTGGTTATTCCCTGACCTTTCCGCATCCTCCGTATTTGGTGGTGACGGGCTCGAACCCTGGTCTAATCAAGAAGCGTGTGTTACATATTGCTGCTCCTTCCCACCTGGCTATGGAGGTGCCCCTTAAGCTAAGCCATCAAATTTGGCTATGATAAGGAATATCTGTGTACTCGGATTCAATAGCATGAAGAAAATTAACGAATTGTCTGTGTTTCAGGCCCCCTCAATCGTATTAAATTTACTAGTTTAATAATACAAGATGTGACATGTTCAACTTTTAACATTTTTTACATAATACTTGTCGATGTATAATACAATGAATTGTAATTAAATTATAATCAGGATAATTTTCACAAATTTTATCCTGAATTTTCTTTAACGCTCCAACATTTTTACCTGTCAAACTTGGTGTTCTGTCAGTTGTTACACTTACCATTTTGTTCCATTGTAAATTATATCTTGTTAAGCATTTTTCAAATATATCAGCTCCCGTTGTTTGGTCTTTAAGAGATTCCACCGAAAGAAGCTCTTCAATAATTTCAAAATTAGAGGTACATCCACGTATGAAAATTAATAACTGCGCAGTATTCTCTTTCTCGCTTCTGGAGTTAAATTGGCACAATATTCGGAACGTTTAGTAGTGAAATGTCTTTTAATATTGTACTCTTTCAACACTGAGACACTCTCCCGGCAGATGAGACAAATAGTCTCGTTATTTATGTTAGCAAAAAAATATTTTGTGTTCCACTCTTCATTGAAGACAGGATGCTCTTGTTGAATTTTTCGTTTTTTATTCATTTTTAAAAGGGCATAAATATTATTTTTATCGCTACTGGCACCAAGATGATAACCAAAGATAATGCAAAAAAACTAAATGCAGGATGACCGTCAGAAAAAACAGATTGGAACTGTGGCCAGTCAGCATCCTATTACTCCATCACCGCAGCAAAGCCGTTGTCATCATCACTGGTTGTATGTTACCATAGTTTTGCGCGGTTAGTTTATAATCGCAAATTATACCATTATAAAAGCGCCTGTTGGCTCGCTACGGTTTGCGCACAAATTTTTTTCAAATTCTATCTCAATCTGAACAATACAGAGATGATAAAACAATTTACAATTCGACAAATTCTATAATGTATTACATATACAAATTTATTTTTCAAAAAGGCGTCGCAAAAGGCATAAAATAAGCAAACTCTTTTCAAAAATACAATTAAAGCTTGCGGGCCGCATAAAAATGTGCGGTGGCCCACAGGCCATAGTTTGCCCGGGCCTGATCTACACCCTTCCTAAAATGAGACCCCCCCCAGACCTGTATGCAATACTCAAGCTAACCATTGCCTTATACAATGGGATAATCACTTCCTTATCCCTGCTACCAATGTTCCTATATATTATAGACAAAATCTCATGAGCTGTCCTGGAAGCTTGTCTGCACTACTCAAAGAACATCATATCTGACTGCACGTGGGGGGGTAAGGAAAGGAGGAGACTGAAGAGACTGTCCCCTCCTCCCCTATCAGGGATAGGGGTTTACCACCACGTGGTGAAACCCATGTTTAGTCTCTAGAGGAAAGTTTCCGGCACCCCCCTCCCCCAAACTTCTCCTTCAACCCATGCACGGTACTAAGTACTATAGGTTTTGATACCCTTCGTGTTTAGGGTTTTCATAAAAAAAATTACCTCCACCAGGTCTTTTTTTCATTTTCCACAACCCTGAGTGTAGTACCACACAGTTAGTACATCAATGTGAGATTACTGCTACCCATATACAGTACTTTGCATTTGTCAATGCTAATCTTCAATTGCTATTTTCAGCCCATCTGCCTAATTTTTTTAGATCTTGTTGCAGTAGATTAAACCTGATTACCATCATTAACCAGCCTACCAACTTTTGCATCATCTGCAAACTTAGATGTTAAGTCTGATATACCCTCATCAATATCATTAATAAATATAGAAAACAACAATGAGCCTTGCACCGAAACCTGGGGGACTCTACTAATAACATTAGTTCATGAAGAGCAGTGTCTGTTAATAACAACTCTCTCTTCTCCCACTCAACCATCCCTTTATCCAGAGCACTAACTTGTCCTTAATGCAATGGTATCAAAAGGCTTTCCTAAAATTTAAGTATATGATATCAAATTTTTTTTCATCCAGTTCCTGCGTTACAGGTGCTTAATGCTGATAATTCGTTCTGGAAAAACAGAGCGCTAAGTGAATCCACACTAAGCGAGCGCTGCATTCCCATAAAGTAACATATGTATTTGTGAATTGTGGTCGGTGCCACAGGATATTTCCTAATCAATAAACGGTAGTGAAAATATGCACAAATGTCGGTCAAAATATTTAATATTCAAATATTTGTAGATATAAAAATATTCTGCATTACACATGTATATAATTATGTGGTAACTACTTACACCTCAAAATTAAAATTCCAATTAAAATCATGAATTAAATTGATTTTAATTGATTTAATTTAATTGATTAATTTAATCATGAAAAATGTGTCGATTTTGGGTTGTACTTTGGCCCTCTTCCTGGTAAACTAAAAGGGGTTTTAATTTTAAATCCCCCGCAGCATTACCACCTAACAATAAAGTCAACCGATCCTTTGCCGCTTTGAAACCTGGCATGTTTTTTAATTCTTTCAATATTAAACTTCTTTTAGGCATTCGTTTCCAAAAAAAGTCCTGTTTCATCTATGTTAAAAACTTGTTGAGAAGTATAATACATAATACCCCTCTTCAATAATTTTAACAAGTTCATTTTTGAAATTTCGGCTCCTTGATCTGCACTTGCGGTTTCTCCTTGGATTTTAAATCTATTCAACCAGCCCTTGCTAGTTTTAAATGGTTCCACATTTTTTTTTTTTTTAAGGTGAGTTTTCTTCAGATACAGGCTCTCTCTTTGTTTTATTTTATTTTTTTATAATATTTAACTTAACTGAATTCTGCATTGGATATTATCTTCAATAAAATTAGTTAAAGTCTCCATTTCAATCCTAATAGCCGGCTGAGCCCTAGTTGCTTGCAGTGTCTGTCTTTCCCACTGCGAAAATTAATTCTTTATTTTTTATAATTGTTTTTACAGTTAAACTTGCCAGTCCTAAATTATGGCACACATCCACTTGTTGTTGACCGGAATTGATTCGCTTCAAAAGATCTAATTTAATTTTCAAATTCAGTCTTTTTCTTACATTTATAGTCTTCGTACTGCGTCCAGACGTTGTTGCCTTTTCATTCTTATCCGATATTATTAACTCTTCAAAAATGTAACTGCGTTAGTTGCATTAATTATGATACAATGTTCGAGTAAACTGTCCATTACACACAATGTCTAATACTGTACTGAGCAATGGCTAGACTTCAGATAAATGCATATAACGCAAATACTCGATCATTTTTTAAATATGCATATACACAAATCGGATAAATGCATGTAATGCATATACTCGATCATTTTTTAAAATGTTGATCTTGGAACTATGTAACACTGTACTGCAATTAAATTAGCGTGCGAGAAAATTTCACTGAGCGTGGGAAAATTTCTCAAGTCGTCGTGGCTAATGCTTTAATGCTATTCATTTTCAAGCTATCGACTCCATCAAATGAAATGATTTCGTTAAATATGCCAAAAATTCAATCTGTAAAAGAGCGTTATAGTCAGATACAGGTTAAAATATAAGAACAGCGTTATAGCAAATCAGCGTAAAGCGAACCACATTATAACGATTGGATATTATGGTGCAGTACTGCTGTACTGCACCATAATATCCAATTAGATTGGCCAGATAAGATTTCTCCTTAACAAATCCATGCAGTGACTACAGTATAACTGCATTTCTGTCTACATGATCCACATTACTTCTTTAAACAAAGAATATTATTTTCCCTGCAACAAAATTTAAGCTAGCAGGTCTGTAAATACAACTGTCACCCTTTGTGAATTGGAGATTGGACATTTGCACATTTCCATCCATCAGGGACCTTGTCCAAATCCAAAGATGCTCTCATAATTATTGCTTAGGATTTGCTTACCTCCTTTGCTGCCTCCCTTAATATAATTGGACAGATCCCATCCACCCCAGGCACCCTTTTTTTATATTAAGCTTCAACAACTCTCTTCCTCTTTCCTTTCAGTTATCACAAAATCATTTAGCTTCCTGTTAGATTTTGATGAACTTCCAGTCAACCCCTTCCTTCTACTTGGAATATAAGTTAAGAAGTCTTAAAATGCACACAAGTGGACAATTATTTAACATATAAACTTAGGAGCTAAATAATTAACTAATATTTAACATTTTATACCTTTTTATGTATGTTTTATATTTGTAAACCTGTGATGTTCAAATTTGTTTCAACTTTTTTAAAAAAAAACTGTTTTCTTTTCATTACAGCATCTCTTTGGATGTCTTATCTGTGTCTCAGATTAAAAAAAATAACTGTTAACAAAAAAAAAAAAAAATCACGTCCTTATTAAATTTATCATGGCACAGCAAATCTGAAAATTTCCAAGTTAATCAACATGCTAGTTTATCAAGTATGTTGTTTAACTAGTTCATCCCTTCAAGAAATCAATATGTTAGACAGATAAGTTAAACCTCTTGAAATTAAGCCACTCTTTCTTTAACATTTACAACTAATTTACAAAATAGATATAAATTACTCTGAATAATAAGAAAACATGTTATATGTTACCTGTTTTCTTATTATAAAAAAAAAAAAACACTTACCAAATACAGAATGAATGTATGTAATCCTGTTCCCAAACCTACAGAAGATAACACTCCTAATCCTATCCAGTAAATACTGCAAAGGATTTTATTCTCTATGACATGAACATACTGCAAAAAAAGAAATATATATATATATATATATATATATGTGTGTGTGTGTGTGTGTGTACGCATGTATTATATTACACAATATCACCATAAATTAAAAAGTGAAACAATAAATTAGTGTACATTAAATGTGTGCAGTAAATGAATGCAAAAATCACAGTGCTATTATTAATTTATTATTATTATATACATTTTTTTCCATATATCCCACAGAAAACTATTGAAATCTATAGTACACTAATCTCTATGAAACTCTAGTCTTTCTAGGTTTGGGAATCAGAAGAAAATTAACACCAGATTAATTTCATCAAGCTGTAGTTTTCATGAAATACGTAAGAAAGAGAGAGAGAGATTAAAAACAAGGAATCATCAAAAAACATATTCCCAATACCTAAAAAATTATCTTTCAGAGAACATTCTCAAGAAATTAAGTCATCATAATGAAACATCCTAACATCATGATGCTCACCTCAGAGAATGCTTCTAAGATTCTATACTCTCCCTCAGAGACTACAGAGTTCCTCGGTTACTCCATCAAAAGTCTACCTCAGCATTCAGATATTCTTTACTCTCTTACAGTGACAATTTTCTATAGTTATCATCGATAAGAAATTTCCTTCAATAGAGTCCACTTTCCACTTGTAGTAATCCAAAGTTCTGTTTCTGCTTCAAAATGTGCATTAGCAGACTCAAGCCTTCAACCCTTGCTGAGGATGTTTAGAAGTAGCTGAATGAACAAGCTGTTCGTAAACTCACATCTAGATTTCCGCCCTATGCTTCAATTCTGGTAATCAGTAGCGTCCAACTGACTACTGGTAGTCAAGTAGCGTCCAGGGCTCAGTTTTGAACACTGCTATTTGGCACATGGGAACTCTCACCAAGCACCATGCTGCTTCATCTTGAGATGAGAACCTGTTAATACAACCCAGCTCTCAAGAGTTTCTAGTTATGTTCCTAACTCATCTTTGTTATTTATTACTATTCTGATTATAGAAACTTAGCTATGGATTAGTTATTTTTACTCAATTTTTTTATTATCTTAATCACAAAAACACGGCTACACTCTGCTATTCTGGACTCTGAATTGTCTCCATTCTTTTATAGGGAGAAGGAATTGCAGTGCTTCTTCATAAAAAAGTAAAAGTTCTTTCAAGTCTTCTTAATCGTAGAAGTATTCATCCCTGCTAGTAAGTTTTTTCAGACATCAATTTTTCATAATTGTTATTCTACCTGCCTCCTCCAGTTGGCCCAGAAGTGCTGTCAGTTTTGGATGACGTTAGCAATGAAGATACAATGACCAAGACAAACAAGGCTATCTCCAATATTAACGGCAATTTTAATATTTCCAGTTATTTTGATTCTGTACACCAACCTACATTAACTGCTATTCACTTTTGCAATATTTGAACCAGCAATAGCTTAGCCCTAATATGTCCAGGATCATTTTCTCATCTTGATTTGGTTTTAACACATTGGTTCCAATTGTCCTTACTGCATGATAAGTGAGATGTGGTCATTCCACCTGACCATATTCCAATTATACTGGATTTAGTTTTTGATAACTAAAACTTCAGTTTTAAAAAATCATCATTGTTTCAAATAAGCTGATTGGAAATCTCTCAACCAATTTTTCTCTAACTGGTGGAATATATCTTATTTTCATTCAGCTGACTAATGACAAGCTCTATGATGGAAGAACTACTGTATTTCAAACACTTCATAAGGGCCACCACCATTCAAATCTATTGCACAGATGGGTTGATTAGTGTATCTGTCAGGTCAGCAACAGATACACTAATCAATAGATACACTAGGTCACATAGTTGTGGTTGGTTTTCACCTGTTTACAGTGATATTACTGGTATTACTTTTGCTTTCAGTATTTGTAAACACACTGCTCAACATGCTGTTTGAAATTAGTTGTACAAATTATTTATATAATTAATTTGTATAATCAATTTCATTAAATAGTTAAATGCTTAATTATTATACAAAATCCATTTTTTTCTCAATTATTAGTATTATTTATCTGTTTATGCCTTTATTCTTTGACAAAACACTATGCACACCAGTTTGAAATTTCATGCTTTTAAATTTCATGAAATGGAAAATAGTTTCATGTTTATATTTTATGACTAACTTTTTTTTTTTCTTTCATTTTCAGCATAATTAATATATATATATATATATATATATATATATATATATATATATCTTTTTTAGGGTGACGTGCAAAAAACAGTATTTTTTAAATATTTGAATTTTTTATTAAAAAATAAAAAAGCTTACACAGAATAAGTACTGCAATTCATTGAGAAAAGAAATATTGCCATTTTGCAAGTATCATTAAAAGTGGCATTATTCCATAGCTTGATCAATTGCCGTGATTGGATATGAAAAAGAGCATCATCTTATAAGGAAATCTGGAGATCATAAAAAAAAAAAAAAAAAAAAACAACCTCTCAACTCGCCTAAGATAAAATAATCAAACAGAAGAGTCGTACTGTATATATATATATATTTTACTTTATTTATTTTTTTTTTTTTCAATTTAATTTTTAAGATTTCCTATTTATATTGCATATACAGAAATGGTCATTCATCATTTCTGTATATGTGATATAAATAAGAAAATATAAATATTTGTGCTCAAGAATTTCTCATCTTATTTTTCAAGAAATTTGTCCTATTTATTGATTTCCATTTCCCAGGAAAAGTTTTTAAACTTTATCTGAAAAATTTCATTAAAAGCAATTTTAAAGACGAAAAAAAAATAAATTTTTTTAAGCATATTGATGCATTTATTTGCACATTGTAATTTTATCTTGTTTGGCATTGACAGGAGCTTCAAGAGCTGGCTTAAGCTCTGGGACAAAATCTTGTTGGGTTTTCTACACAGGAAGCCCAGATAGCCTAAGTTCCCTTTAATGCATATGAACTTCAGAGGAGACAACACAACCTAACTTCACTTCAAGTAATATCAAGTAATTTTGCTAGTATTATAACAAAATTATCCAAGGGTTACTGTTAAAAATTTATGAAATGAAATACAAAAACCAAAAAAATTAATCCATCAGTTGAATAAAGATATAAAAATATTCTATATTTGAATACTAATATATTCACTGGTAAGTGTGACAATTTGAGTTTAATTCTTAATACAGACAGATGTCCAGCATGAAAAAATACTGAATTAATGGGTGAAAAATTAAATTATTTTGTTTGATTTTCACAAAAGATGCTGCTCAACTATCAAAAGTGTGATCATCAATATGTTACAATCAAACAATTCATTTAACAGCAGCATTTTGTTTTATGAAAAAGAAGAGCAAGAAGCAAATTATGAATCGTTGATAAAGATGGTCAGGTTGTAAATAATGTAGCCTATATGATATTTTTCAGGGGATAATGAAATGGAATCTTCACATAAGATACTGTTCAGATTGAAAACAGAAATGTACAGTATATGCAAAATTTGAAAAATCATAAAATTAGTTACAAACTCCATTACAAAATTCTATACTTCAAAAAAACAGATTTTTTTTTTTTTTTAGGAGCATTAGCAACTAAGGCCATATTGCTCCGGGATATGCGGTGGTCATTCCCTGACCTTTCCGCATCCTCCGTATTTGGTGGTGACGGGCTTGAACCCCAGTCTAATCAAGAAACGTGTGCTACGCACTGCTGCTCCTTCCCACCTGGCTACGGAGGCGCCTCAAAAAAACAGAAGATGAGAAAAGGAACAGATTATTTTTAGCCCAGTTAAAGTGCCTGGCTTTGCTTATTCTTTCAAGATCAAGCTACATCTTTTGCAGCTAGTGGAACTGCTGCAAAAGCATAATGGAACTGCTTTGATTTATAAACATCACCAAAATATTGCAAATTTTTCAAGTAAATGGATTTAAGGATTCTAATTTGTAGATATATAATACAGGTAGCCCTTGTATAAACATGATAGTTTGGCTCCTACAAAATCTTGTGTAATGCAAAACCATGTTATACGGGACTAAGAACCAGTACAAAAAGCTAACAAAAATACACCATTTTTGTTTTTTATAACTATCGGAAACTTAATTTTTATAGTAGTAATAACTTAATATTTTAACTTTATTTTTATAATAGTAGTAACTTAAATAGTAATAACTGAACAAACGTCTTACCATACAAACTGTGATACTCATATGTCAGATAATGTACGTTCATTTAATTTTCTTCCTCTTCATCGCTGCTAAGCACAATCTCTTCTGCAGCATCTAGATTTCATGTACCTTCTGCTCTCTTTAAAATTCACGAACTGCACTCTTCAAAGTCAATTTTTTTATGGTCTCCAACAAGCACAAGTTCAATGGCACAAAATCTAACCCTGGGATCTCCCAACAAAATATAGTGGACCCCCGCTTTAATCGATACATGAAAATCAGAAGAATATTTTCTAGTTAGCAAAATAAAAATAAATTTATGCTTACAGATATAGCTTAATTAATACGTACTGTACTATTTACATACTAATTGATATTTCTGTTCACTGAGTTTTTTTTGGTTGTAAAATTTAAAGCAAAAACAGTAAAAATGATAAGCAATTAATAACAAAGAATCCGGCATGCACAAGTAGCAACAAACACGATACACACAAGTGAGATATGGAGTAACGAGTTTCTGAAAATTTGTTTTTTATATGATTGAATATTTCATGGAAGGGGAAACACATTTCATCATAATAACGTGAAAACCCACAAAATTCCAGCTATCGGTACTATAGCAAATGCAAGAAGATCGAGTTTACTACCCGTTTATAATTGATTACACTAACAGAAAAGACCAATAAATTGGAAACTTCAAATTGTTTTATGGTAGTGACCTCCAGAAATGTGCTTTAGAAAAATACCATGAAGGCGATAACGACTAGCGAGTCAACAGCAGGGATTCACAAAACGGAATGGAAACATTGAAAATTACATCTAACATAATAGCAAGGTTTTCCCAGCACAAAAGCTCAAAAATACCGTGTTATGCGTGAGTTCCCACAATTCTCAAACCGTGTTGTGCAAGGATTGCCACAATTTATCAATTGTGTTAGAGCTAAACCGTGTTGTATGGGGGTTGCCTGTATTTATGTATAACTTATAAAGAGGAGCATTTTCCATCTAACATTTGCCAACTGATAATGGAACACCTCATGTGTGGTACTAACTGACTTCAATTCATAAAAGAGAATAATACTGAGTATGAAAAAAATAAAATAAAATAATAATAAAAAAATAACACCCAAGACACACACCTAACATTTCCTTGGTGTGCAGGCAACGTTTCATGTCTCTAGATTTCCCTAAGGCTCTCCCACTGATAACAGAGTGATTTTACGAATAATTAATTCTATTAAATTTAAATCATACACTGGTTTTTTAACTTAATTGTAGAAAGCAAATTTGTTACTTTGAAATTAGTCCAAATCACATTAAAAGCAGTGAGTTAACTGATTTGAGCTGCTAAAACTCTTAAAAGATAGGGGAGATTTTAAGTCTTTAAATTTCTTCCCAAGATTAATTTAGCTTTATGTAAAAAATTACATGATTAAAGAAAGGAACAAATTCCTAAAGATATCCTTAATATCCTAGATGAAATTTTTACAAGGTCAAAATACTTGCAGTACAAAGGAACATTTTGAAAGGGGAAAACTGTGCAGAAAGTGAGATCAATTCTGAAAGTGATAATAATATCCAAGAAATACAGTATAATAGTTCAGAAGCCTTAACGAGAAGTTACAGCAATCAGTTGCTGAAAGTTTAAAAACCAATCAGGTATTAATGACAATTTTCAGTTGTTATCAAAGGAAATTAATATTTGTGAAGAAACTGGGAAAATAATGGGTGTACTCAGGTGACACACAAGTCAAGTGGACCTAATTTCAGAAAATTCTGGTTGGTAAGTGAGAGCCAAATTGTATGCCTGCACCTTCACAATGGCAGGGCTGTTAGTAACCCTGTGTATAACCCCCATGCACAAGTCCTGAAATATGGCACCAACACAACACAGAGGAATGCTGCCCCTCTGAGTTATTATGCAATACTAATTGATAGATGATTCTCATCAACTGGTGCAATTCCACCACTTTGCTTCCTGGAGGCGTTAAGTGGTGAAACCCATGTTTGCCCTGATAGCAAAGCTTCAGCAATCGCCCCCATCTCTTCCGTCTTGCAGTATGATTAATGTTGTTTGAGGTAATGATGGACATCCTAGAGAGAGAGATTCAATCTTCCTCACATTTTGAGGGTACAGCTCAAAACAGTGTTTGCAGGTGGGTCGCTAGATAGTTCACTGGACCGAAACTACTGGTACCTCTCTAGGAAACTTTGGACCAGCTAGTGCATAATTTTACTGCCTCTACTCTGCAAGATATCCTTGCAGAGTGACTGGAGAGTTGTTGTTGTTATTAT
The DNA here is from genome assembly GCF_048544385.1 of Mastigoproctus giganteus. Taxonomy (NCBI): domain Eukaryota; kingdom Metazoa; phylum Arthropoda; class Arachnida; order Uropygi; family Thelyphonidae; genus Mastigoproctus; species Mastigoproctus giganteus. Next base: position 93,725,737 of record NC_143583.1, on the reverse strand, counting down.
TATTTGGTTTTTAGGAGCATTAGCAACTAAGGCCATATTGCTCCGGGGATATGCAGTGGTCATTCCCTGACCTTTCCGTATCGTCCGTATTTGGTGGTCATGGGCTCGAACCTCAGTCTAATCAAGAAGAGTGTGCTATGCACTGCTGCTCCTGCCCACCTGGCTACGGAGGCGCCTGTGACTGGAGGGAGTCCGAGTAGTGTGTGTGCAGGGGACTAGGCCACATTATGTCAAAGAGCTGGATACATTCTTATCAAAACACCATATCAAAAATTTCATTACTTCATAAAGCAAGTCCCCTGCAGTGCCTCTGTAGCCAGGTGGGCAGGAGCAGCAGTGCGTAGCACACGCTTTTTGATTAGACCGGGGTTAGAGCCCGTGACCACCAAATACGGAGGATGCGGAACGGTCAGGGAATGACCACCGATATACCCCCTGGAGCAATATGGCCTTAGTTGCTAATGCTCCTAAAAACCAAATAACAAACAACACACAAACAAGTCCCCTGCACCTTTTCTTACTACTGAATACATCACAAATTGTTATAATAGAACAAACTTATCTGAGAAACAATGTAAACATCCCAAACAATTCTTCGTTCATTTCACACATGTATATGGGCTTAGTTAAAATCTCAATGATGTTGATTTCCACTTACAATCCACAAAACCTCATGTGCTCTTTCTGATAGAATCCCAATTATCAGTTGATTCAAACACTGCCCATCCCAGTTGTCCACATTTTATGCTATATGATTCTTTCACTTCAGAGTTGGTATTTGTGCATATGTCCATTCTGATATTCTGTCAGATGCAGTAATTTGGCATCTCATCTTTTTGAACTCCTCTGGCTTAAAATCTCTCTACCACATTCTGTCATATTCATCTGTTGCCTCTATCATTCTTCCAACTCCACTAATCACTTGAACTCTGACTTCCTCTCTTTGAAACTTGACTTTCTCCAGTCAAACTTTTCTAACAGCGAGGTCATTTTCCTTGGTGATTTTAATGTTCACAACTACAGCTGATCGAGATGACTTTTGCAATTACTAATGACCTCGCACAGATTGTTCATTTACCTACCAGAATTCCTGACAATCATAACCACGCAGTCAATGCACTTCGCCTTTTTCTCACAAACAACCCTTCCAAGTACACAGTCGAGGTGAGTGGTCCGCTAGGCACCTCAGATCACAACTCTGTGATGGTCTCTTCTCCAACAGAGCCTTGTTCTCATGTGCATTCTCAACCTCATATTGTTTGGCATTATAAGAATGCAAAATACGATGATATGTGAAAATTCTTTTCTTCTCTTTCAGTGGATTACTGTTTAAAATCTTGTGATGTCAACGTTTGCTCAGATAGTGGCAGTGAAATTATTCTTGTAGAGATGAAATCCTTTATTCCACAGTCCAGCTTAAAATTTCATCCTTTATCTAAACCTTGGTTTTCTAAAAATATGCTAAGGCTGTTCAAGATAAGAATGTTGCATATGGCAATTGGCTTGTATCCGAATCTCCAGGTTCATTTTCAGTCTACACCAAAACTCACAATAAATGTAAAGCAGTAATTAATCAGCAACTAGATTTCGAATAGGCTAAGAGTAGATAACTTGCCTCTTGTACAAATAGTAGTCGAGCACACTGGCATTCTGGTCTCTTGACAAAGTTATTGTCCGCAACTTTTGCCCACCTCTGTCAAAACCAGATGGTTCTATTGCCACTTCAACCAAAGATAAAGCTGACCTTCCAACTCGAGTATTGATGATCGTGGTAAACCTCCTCCTCCTACCATTCCCAGTGCACTCCATTCAATACCTTCTGTGGTCTTCTGTCAAAAGGATGTCAGAAGGATTTTAAATAAGCTTGATGCTAAGAAAGCTCCAGTTCCTAATGGTATTTCTCCACTCATTCTCAAAGCCTGTTCTCCTGAGCTTACTCCTCTTTTGTGTCACCTTTTTTCACTTTCTTATTCCAAAGGCCTTTTCCCTTCTGCTTGGAAATTTGCTCATATCCAGCCAGTTCCTAAAAAGAGTGACATATCCCTCCCATCCAGTTATCATCCAGTTGCACTTACTGCTACTCTTTCTAAACTAATGGAGAAATAAATTAACTGCTAACTGTTAAACTATCTAGAAACCAGCCATTTGATCAATGATCGTCAGTATGGATTCCGTCAGTGTCAATTCACTGGTAATATTCTGGCTTATGTTATCCATCTATGGACAAATTCAATTGAAAAGTATGGTAAAAATTAAGCAGTTGCTCTTGACATTTTAAAGGCTTTTGATCATGTTAGGCATAAAGGTCTTCTAAATAAATTTCCATGTCATGGTTTGCCAACTGTGTTTTTTAATTGGGTACCCAGTTTTCTCTCTGACTGCTCACTGTAAGTAATGGTAGATGGCTTTTGTCGTCTAACTTCTCACTAATGATGGTGTTCCCCAAGATTCGGTTCTCTTTTCCACTCTTTTCCTCTTGTATATCAATGACCTTTTTCCATTGACCATAAATCCTATCCATAGTTTTGCTGACAAAAAACCTTGCTCAGCATAGACTGCTTCAACTTCTCGAATATCCACTACTAATTCCTTAAATGCTGATCTCCAGGTAATTCTCCAGTGGGGCAAAGATAACTTAGTTGATTATTATTATTATTAATAATAATTTCAATTCTTCTAAAACTCAGTCCTGTCTTATATCTCGCAAAAAGGATTCTGCTCCTATGCTTATCTTAAATGACACTGATTTCTAAGCATGATTATATATCTCTATTGGGTATTATCCTGACTTCTAATCTCTCTTGGCATAAGCACATTACAAATATTGCTGCTTCTTTCATTCCCAGCATTAGTTTTCTTCCAAACAGCTGTTCAATTCACAAATCTGTCCTACCATGGAATACTCTTTCGACATCTGGGTCAGTGCCCCCCAAAACCTCTCAGGCTTCTAGATTCCATTCAAAAGAGGGCAGTTAGGTTAATTAACGACTCATCTCTAAAAAAGCCTCTCTACTCTGTCTCATAGACATGCAGCATAAACAGAAAAATACTTCCGTGGGCTCTGTTCTTCTGAATTGGCTTCTATAATTCCCCCTCTTTCTTCCAAACCAGTATGAGCAAGTGCCTGAACCAGTCAGCATCCTTTTACTCTCCAACTTCAAACTCAGAACCAAATTTTTTTTCTTCCTCATTTATTCATTCAACTTACGTTTTCTGGAAGAACCTTCCTTCCTAGTATATTTCCTGAAAATTACAATCTACAGAAATTCAAGTCTAATATCAACAAGTATCTTCTTAACCTTCAACCCATGCAAGTTACTAAATACTATAATTTCTAATATCTCGCGTGCTTGGGGTTCTTATAAAAAATAAATAAAAACCATTAAATTGCAATTAAAAAGTACTTTAGAAACAAAAACCGATATCCATGCAAAATGAAAATTTTTTATTGGATTTCTTTTGCGTCAGAAAGAAGATACTACATATTGGACAAATTGGCAGATTTTACTTGTTTTTTTTAAAAAGTAATTTTATATAAAAAAGCTCATGCCAAGAATTATAATAACATATTATTTAATACTTCTTGTTTTCTATTTGTTTGGTCTTTATTATTAATTTTTTTGTCTAAAATATTTTTTCACTATTTACAGTTGACGACTAGGTGCCAAATGTTTTATTTTTAAATTTTTCATATAAAAAGTAACAAAAGAAAAGCCCATTTTTTTCACGTAACTCTAAAGCATATTTTATTTTTTCCTGAATTCAAGGTTAATTAAAATCTACTTTCTCAAGAAATAAAAAAAAAAAAAGAAAGAAACCAGTACCTCTAGGTATGGCATGATGAATAAATAAATTCTGTTTTTGTGCTAGGTAGGCTGCATGAGGCAGGAGTTGACAAAATAGAGAGAGAACAAGAACCAGGGTCAACTCGAATGTCCTTGCCATGGTTCTATTCTACAAGGCCGCTAAATACTGCTACTATTGTACCCTTGTATTTAACCACATGGCTATGTCAGCTTTTTAAATTTATTTATTCTCTATATGGTCAAGGCCAGAAGAGTTTACAAATTTGTTGTGACTGCATACATATTGAATTATTTAGATAGTATGAACCAGAGCTGTAATGCTTAATACATTCTACGTTGATACCAATATTTGTAAAATATTGATATCAACTCCTCTTATTATTTTACAAGTATTTAATTATTAAAAGTAGCCAGATTTTCAGAAGAGTACAGGCTTCAATTTGTAACTCCCCTTACTTGTGACTGCACATGCTAACCACAAGAACACAGCTACTCATAACTTTGAATATTTATTTTCTCCCTGATCAAATACAAATGGTTACAAGCTGTTAATAGCAACTTTTATCCATTTGTATTTCATCAGGGGAAAAATTCTAGGAATATACTTATTGTGTCTTTATATATTTGATAAAGGGACAATAATTCATACTGTACCTTTATCAAGTCTGCCAATCCTTGGCAAGATACAGATTTTAAAACAAAACTCTCATTTCAGCATCACACCTGCTAAAATGGTTTGTAAAAACAAGTCACCAGGCCCAATTTTTTAGTTTCCAATGGCACCTCATCTGCACTGCTTACCAAGGAATTAATCTGAATTGCTACACCAAGGCTCAACAAATCCAGCTGCCAGATTTAGTCTGGGAGTAAGGGAGCCCAGCTTTTATTGCATTAAGAGAAACTCACTGGCTAAGAGAAAACTGCCTGCAATCCAATCTAAACCCCTTCCCTCATCATTTGAATTTCTGGTCCCTAGTTCTGGAATTATTTATAACAATTAAAATTTTACCTTCATTCATTTTGCTATCCCCTCTCAGAGTCTTATGACCTCAATCAGGTCTCCCTCTAAGGTGCCTGGTTGTCAGGCTCTGTAGCCCACAATACCAGGACTCTTTTTTCATATGGATGCCCTTTACCAATGTCACTATGCAGGTTTTCCATCTTTGGACCGTTTAAAGAAGCACGATGTCTTTTTCTTTAGGTGTAGTCTCCACAGTTGAACACAATATTCCAAGAATGTTTGATAAATCATTGATAGAACATCATGAACCTTCCTTGCCTCCTGCCTACACTGCTCATAGAACTTCATGTCTGACTACATTGTAATTTCAAAATCCCCTTTTTCTTCTAGTTTTTAATTCAATCCCACAAAACATAAGTTATTTTGGGGTTCATTTTGCTGAATTAAACAGAGCTGCCACTTTTCTGACTATCCCATCTATCTGTATCATCCTGAAGAAGTGCTTTTGGCACTGATCATTACCTATTCTACAAAGTTTGACATTATCTGCAAATTTTGACATTACTCCTGTATCTTTGTCAATGTCATTTAAGAAAACTGAAAACAATAGCTGTATCAGTAAGTATCCTCGGGGAACCCCACTTCTTACAATGGTTCAATCTGAAGAGCAGTCATTAATCACAACTCTATCTCCTATCTTGTAGCCATCCTGTGATGTACATAAGAATTTTTCCTGTGATTCCAATATGTTCCAACTCATAAATAATAACCTCTTATGAGGTGCTTTCCTAAATCCATTTATTTCCTACTTTCAAGCTCACAAGTGACTATCTAAATAGCCATCAAGTCCTAGTGTTAAAAATGCAGATTAGTCACTATTCAGAAGGACTTCAACCACCACAGATAACATACCAGTCTCCAGTGTAAATTCCATACCATAAGAAGATAGTGCATAGACTGAACCACAGTCCAGCATCTCAAAAAAGCTCAAATTTTTAACTGAACTTCAAAAGTAGAAAATGCATTGGAATGGATTCTCACCATCTTTCAGACAGTGAGAAAGCAAATATAAAATGCATTGCATAGCAACTTCTCATACATTATAAAAATGAAAGGAAAAATTCACCTTTTAAAGAGATTTGTTGCCATTGATTAATCCTGGATTTCTGATTGAGAGTGTGAGTTCAAGAACAATGCTGTCAAGTAGAACAGTCCTCATTTCATCTAAAATAATAGCTATCAACAATAATCAGTTAGTTAGTTATTTGGTTTTTAGGAGCATTAGCAACTAAGGCCATATTGCTCTGGGATATGCGGTGGTCATTCCCTGAACTTTCCGCATCCTCAGTATTTGGTGGTGATGGGCTCGAACCCCGGTCCAATCAAGAAGTGTGTGCTACGCACTGCTGCTCCTTCCCACCTGGCTAAACAATAATCAAAAGTGAAGCAAATGGTAATTATGGTCTATGATAGTCATGGAATAATCACAATCAACCATGAGCCATAAGATGCATTTATGAAGATACTATATGTGCAATCACAAATATTTTTTTCAAAATAACTCACAGTAGATGATTAAAAAATAATAAAATTTAAAAAATAATAATAAAAAAGTGACTTGAAATTTGCTTGTGGTGTAATCATCTTACACAAAAATGCAAGAACACAGGTTGCTGTATGAAGGAACTGTTAGAAATGTATGGGCGGGAGGTTATTCACTCTACAGTGTAGACACAAATCCAATATACTATGACCTCTTCACAAAATTGAAGGAACCTCTCCATGAAGTAGAGGTAGAGGTCTTAAGGTGACCTAATAAAAACTGCTCGTTGACAGACATTCAAAGCCTTCCAAGAAGATTGAAGAATTGTAATGATTTTCAATTTTTTTAAATAAAATGGTTTATAATTCAAATTGTATTTTAATCACACTATTTTGCATCATATACAATTTAATAAATAAAATTGCATGTGATTCAAGTGTATTACTTTTTTGGGATCAACCTTATATGATTTCTGACAGACGTAGAATAGATGTGCGGAAATTTGCCTTTAGCCAGCGGGTGGTTAATTGCTGGAACAAACTTCCATCTGTTGTTGTGGAAGTTGATATAAAAGTTAAAAAGTTAATAAAAATATTTTTGCCAGCTATTTAAATTGTTGAAATCATTAATATTAAGAGACAAAATGCTGCATAAATTGCAAACTAAACCTAAGCAAAAAAAAATAAATAAATAATGAAAAATGCCTTTCAATTATGTTTTAAAAGCTTTATTTCACAAATGGTTTTAAATACTGAACTGTTTTTCAGGAATTAAATTACTGCCAGCAGAAGATTGATAATACGAAAGGATCATAAGCATTCTACAAATAAAAAATGTGTTAACTGCAAAGCAAAAAATGATCTGTTACAGTCATTTTTAATAATTTTTAAACTAACAAAGAAAATACCTTTTGATGAGGTCCCTCTAGATAATATAATACAACTCCAATTGCAACAATGAGAAGGTTTAGAATCACAAGACGTTTATAAAGCCACAGTCTACATAAAGAAAACACGAACATCTGATTAAATAATTAATATAATATAATTATCATATTAATATAATATATAAATATTGAAATAAATATTTTATTTAAATGAAGTCAATCACAGAAACAGGTGTACTACTAGTTAAGAGTAAAATTACTACCTTACACATGTACTGTATTAAAAAAATGCTAAAGTTACACTGCATGTCATTGAGATTGTTCCCTCCACAATGCAGAAAGAATGGATGGATTTATTTGAAAATTTGTATGCATTACTGTAACATATATGGACAAACAATTAGCTTGTCAAGCTGATTAGCATAGCAGAACATTCAATAACATTTGTTACAACCCTGACAGAAATCTGAAGGTGCCATAAAAGTTTGTGTAAACATCAGCAGGCAAAAAAAAAATTTGTGAGGAAATGAATATCTGAGAGAGTGCAATGCCTTACATAGAGCTGTATTAAGTAGAGCTAAAAGAGTTCAAAATAAGTTGAATCATTTGGTTGTCGGAAGTTGGATGGTCGACATGGTAAATTGCCATTCATGTGAGTTGTAATGCTCAAACAGCTGGATGCTGTTTGCAAAACCAGTCAGAGGAAAACACTCACACGCATTGCCAGGGCTCCGATGGCAACAGAAGAACACAAGACAGTGTTAGGTGGGTCGAAAAACTGCTAACTTGGGGGGAGATTCACAGACTAATGGATTAACAGTAGCCACAGGCAGAGGTGAAAGTGATTCTTGCGCTGCATCTATTGGAATGAGTAGCAGTCTGGAAAGCAAGGTGCTGAGGATTTCTAAGACTAATGGGAGTCATCATGGAACAAGTAAATATATGGGCTGTGTTAGGATAACTAAGAGTAAGAACAAGTGCATGTATAAGACAGACGTAGAATAGATGTGCGGAAATTTGCCTTAGCCAGCGGGTGGTTAATTGCTGGAACAAACTTCCATCTGTCGTTGTGGAAGTTGATAGGTTAAATAAATTTAAGGAGGAACTGGATAAACTTTTAGAGGGAATCGGTTGCGTGAATTTTTTTTTTTTTTTTTTTGGCTGATGCTGCATAAGCTCATACACTGCTTTCTTGCATCACATGCCACTACTACTACTACTACTACTACTACTATACTTACGTGTACACCAATGCTAGGCGTTTAGTAAATAAATTTGATGAATCTGAAGTGCAGGTCAAGACATCAAAGGCAGATGTTGAGAACTCAGAGACATCGTGTCATACAGATATAATGCAGATATAACAGGAATGCAGAATTGGAATTTGGGGAGTACAGAAAGGAAGGAGGGTTTATGCTGTTAGTTAAACACATAAAATCTATGGAAGTCCATCCAGTTGATATGGGTGGACAGTGTAATGTTGAGTCAGTTTGGTGCGACATAAGCATTGGGAAAGCAAAACTGAGAGTAAGAGTGTGTTATAGGCCTAATGACTCTGAGGAATACAATGAACAACTGTACAGAGATATAGACTGGGCCAGTAAATCAGATTGTCTTATAATGGGGGATTTTCATTTCCCAGATATTGACTGGAAGTTGTGAGTTGGTCACTCACACACTAGCAAGGCTTTTGTGGATTTACTGGATGACTGTTTTCTATAGCAGAATGTTCGAGAAGTAGCTAGAGGGGAGTAATACTGTTGTTCTGATTACCAACAGTGATTCTTCATGAATTAAGAATCTGCAGATAAAGGAGCCACTAGGTGGCAGTGATCACAGTGTGCTGATGTGGGATTTACTCAGAGTTAACTACCATCAGGGGTAAAGGGAAGGGTTTTTGCTTTTGTAAAGGTGACTACAGCAGTCTCAGAGTTTTTAAATTCTATACAATGGGACCAACTGATGATGCTAAAACCAATAGCAAATTTTAAATGGGAAGCATTCAAGGAAGAAATCTTGGTAGGCTATTGCCTTGTTTTCTGTATTTATCAACTAGGTGTTTTCTCCCAACTAAGAAATACTGTTCAAGGTTTAGGCCTAAATGGATGTCAGATGAACTAATCAGACTAGTTTTTTTTTTTTTTTTTTGTTATTTGTTGGGGCATCGGCTTCTGTGGCCATAATGCACCTCCCAAGGTTTTTGGACTACTCTGATCCATGCCCAAGGCGGGATTTGAACACGTGACCTTTGGGTTGCTAAGCAGGCACTTTACCCACTCAACTACCCCGGTCGGCAATCAGACTAGTGGTAGAGAAGAAAAATGCATGCAATACATATAAATTATCAGGTGACACAGAAGACTATGGTAGATATAAGTTAGTTTGTAAAGATTTCTCATAATCTGCCTAGGCAAGCTAACGGATATTATTAGAAATATTTGGCAAAGGATGCAAAGAAAAACAGCAAAGCCTTCTTTACTTATGTAAACTCTAAAAAGAAGGAGATGAATCAGATTGGTCTACTTGATATTGATGGTTCGATTGTTGATTATCCTGCTGAGATAGCTGACAAACTGAATGAGTATTTTGCATCTGCATTCACACATGAGCAAGTCTGTAGGGAAGTGGAGGCCAGAAGCTTAAACACTAGCAGGGAGTTAAATGATTTTGTAATAACTGAGAGCAAAATGAAGGAGAAATTGTTGAAGTTGAACATAAGAAAGGCATGTGGGATGGATAGGATCTATCCAGTTATATTAAAGGAGCAAACCCTTAACTATAATTATAAAAGCTTCCATGGACTCGGGGAGGTCCCCATGACCTGTACTGTAATTACTTGTGTCACCCTTTGTGAATTTCCAATTCACAAAGGGTGACACAAGTAATTACAGACCTGTTAGTTTAACTTGTTACAGGGAAAATAATTGAATCACTGATTAAAGAAGCACTGCAGGATCATCTAGACAAGATTGCAGTTATAGTAGATATGATTGGTTAGGTATGAAAAGAGTTCACTGACGTTTGATTTTTCTCCCATAATGAACTCAAGGCTTTATGGCTCATTTGAATGCTGATTGGCGGGCAATTTGATATCGTGGACATTCTATGATGATGTGCTTCACTGTTAGTGCGCTCAGACACTGTGGCATTGTGGAGGATCGTCTTTCATTAGGAGGTAAGAGTGTGTTAAATGTGTGTGGCCGATGAGAAGCCGGGCAAGGATAACCTCTTCGTGTCTGTTTGACCGAAAACTTGATTTCCAGGATTTCTGTTTGCTGTTTGATTTCATACAATTTATTATTTGTTTAAGATTTCCAGGTCTGCGCCCATATGTTTAGAGACTTTTCAATTGACGTTTTTAAAGTCATTGAGCGGAATTTTATGCAAGTGAGAATTTTCGTTTGATGGATGTTTTTCAGCATCATCCGCACGTTCATTGCAGAATATTCCAGAATGTCCAGGAATCCAAGTGAATCAGACTCTATTTTTTTTTTCCCTAAGATGTGATAAGATGGAAAGAATTTTTCTTACATATGGATGAGATGGATGATCTTCTATCTGTAAAGCATATATTGCACTTAATGAGTCTGTGAAAATGATACTTTTTACGAGAGAAGTTTTGGTAATTTGATCTAGGGCGAGACTTATTGCAAACAATTCAGCACTAAAGATACTGCACTCTATTGGAAGAGACTGTGAAATTACGCTGTTTGGCAACACGACTGCAGTACTGTGTACATCCGTCTTGGATCCATCAGGGTACAGATGAGAATAGTCAGAGAATTGCGTTACATAAGAGGAATGTAGCTGTTTTGTATGTTGACTTGGGATATTGTTGTTTCCATTTTATGAGGTCCATGTCACAGTCAACTGAACTGATTTCCCACAGTGGAAGGGATGTGGGGGTATCTTGGCAGATTTTATCCATACTTAAGTTCGATTTTGAGAGTATTTCTTTTAGTCGGATGGCTGCAGGTTTGCATGTGTTAGGTTTGTTTGCATATAAGGTTTCCCATTTCGGTTTATACAGATATTGCCACATTGGATGTCCAGGAAGACTTTGAACTTTCACAGCATAGTTCAGAAGGAGGACTTGTCTACAAAGATTGAGTGTGAGTTCATGGATCTCTGTGTATAGACTGTACACAAGTGAGGTACGAAAGGCTCTGGAAACAACACATAATGCACTGTGATGAATTGGATCTAACCAGTTTCAACACTTTTCCTAGCTGAGGAGTAAATGGGAGAACCATAATCTAAGCTAGATCTTATCACTGCACGATAAATGTGCAAAAGTGAATAACGATCAGCTCCCCATGTCGTGGCTGATACAGCTCGTAAAATGTTTAATTTCTTTAAGCACATTGTATGTATATATTTTATGTGTTCTAGAAAATTTAATTTTTGATCCATGATTAGTCCTAGTAGTCGGATACTTTGAGTGGGATTTGTTGATTGCTTATTCTTATTTCTGGATCAGGATGCATCTTTCATTTTCTGCAGAAATGTATTGCCACTGTCTTTTGTACTGGGATTCGATATCCATTAGATGGACCAGGTCTCTATTTTGTTAATAGCACATTGAAACTGCCTCTCGATTGTCCGCATATTCTGTGAGTGACATGATATCGTGAGGTTGTCAGCATATAGGTAGATTTCTACTGTTGCTGGAATAACTTCTGTTATAGGGTTGATTTTGATAGCGAAAAGGGTTGCACCGAGGACTGAGACTTGGGGGGACCCCTGTTCTTGATTGTATATTAGAGACAGAATATGATGGTAGCGGACTTGAAAAGTTCTTTCAGACATGAAATTCTGAAGGAACTTCAGTAGATGGCCTCGAAGTCCTAATTTGTGCAATTCACGAAGGATACCATATCTCCAGGTAGTATCAAATGCCTTTTCAATAACAAGGCATATCATTACAAGGTGTTCGTTTCGGAGAAGGGCATTGCATATATTTGATTCGGCTTTTGTTATTATGTCTATTGTTGATCTGTTTTTCCGAAAACTATATTGGCTAGGACTAAGGAGGTTATGGAAGTCAAGAAACCATGTTAACCGATTATTCACCATTTTTTCTAAAGTTTTACCTAGACAGCTAGTGAGGGCAATGGGATGATAATTATATGGGTTGGAATGGTCCTTCCCAGGTTTTGGAAAGGCCAGTACAAATGAATGTCGCCAAGAGTCTGGATATGTATCCTCAAGGTATATGTAAGAGCATGCATAAAGAATTTTTACTGAGATCTTTAATCATTTGATAGTGGATTCCATCCGGACCTGCTGCACTTTGCTTAGATTTCGCTAGGGCTTTATGCAATTCATTTATAGTAAAGGGTTAGTTATATAAAATTATATAAAATCTCATGAGCTGCATGGAAATTAATTTTGTATTTTTCGATTTGAGCTTTATATGTTTGAAAGATTGGTCTGTATGAGGTTGTTTCTTTTGTTGAAAATTCCCCAAATGTTTCTCCTAGTAGATTTGCAATTTTTTCTGGTTCAGTTATGTCATGACCTTTCCAGCTTATGATCGGTTTAGGGATGGTTGAATGTTGGCCTGAAATTTGTCTAATTTTATTCCAGATTACTCTGTCCATATTTCTATTAATTTTGCTTGAAAAAGATATCCAGGACTCTTTCTGAGATTTCCAGCATATATAACGTGCTTTTGCTCTGGCTTTCTTATATTTTATGAGATTAGTGGTGATGGAGAACTTTCTGAATTGATTCCAAGCCTTATTTTTTTCTTTTTTTGCTTCCAAGCATTCTTCATTCCACCACTGCTTGTAGTGTTTATGGAGCTGGCTAGCTGTCTTTGGTATTGCAATATTTGCTGCAGAGATTATTTGATTTGTGACGTAGGTAACAGCACTATTGATATCAGAATGTCTTATAGTTTTCTTATCTAAAGAAGCAGCACATTGGTATTTTTCCCCGTTTGCTTTGCAAAATTTCCATTTTGTAACTCTTACAGATTACAGTACATCATTTGCTAGTATGTAGCACACAACTGGATAATGATCACTGTTGTAGGGATCATCAGAAACAGATCAGTCAAGAAGAGGAAAGAGAGCTGGGGAACAGATGGTAAGATCAATTGCAGAGGTACTCCCTGTTGGTAAATGGACATGGGTATCTGTGTTTAAGAGTGTTAAGTTCCTGCTGTCTATAAGTTTTTCGATCATTTGTCCTCTTTTGTTTGTATGAAGTGATCCCCAAATGATATGATGCCCATTTAGGTCTCCCATCAAACAGAATGGAGATGGTAATTGATTCAATTAAGTCATCCAAATCTTGCAGTGAATACGTACGATTAGGTGAAAGGTAGAGAGAAACTATGGTCAATGTAATTCCAGTCACAATGCATACCGCACCTGCTTCAAGGGATGTTTGCAGCTGAATGTGCTTGGATGGAATATTAGAGTTGACAAAAATGGTGACTCCTCCATGAGCTGTTGTGGTTTTTCGATCTTGCCTATATACATTGTAGTGCTTGATTGAAATACTTATGTGTGGAGTTAGGTTTGTTTCTTGTAAACAGATACTTGCAGGAGCATATACGGAAATAAGATCTTTGATATCGTTTAGATTACTTCGAATGCCACGAAAATTCCAGTGTACGCATTATTTGGGTTTAGCAACTGATTCTGATAACTTACGATGGGCTGCTTGTTTTAATCGATCTGTTTTGATTTTTTTCTTTTCTAGGGAAGCTTGGTCGGCCACCACTATCCATATCATAATTTGCGTAAAGTTCCAGAACCGGTTCATCTTCTTGCTCGTTTTCATCAATTTCCATAGTATCGGTATTTTTTTGTTTTTTCAACTGGTTTGGTGGGATTTGTGCTGCTTGTTGAAGTTGGATCTTCAGCATTTGGTGAGATAACAATGGATGTATTAATTGCCTGGTCAACTTTTGGTTTTGTTTGTAAAAGAACATTACGTGCCCAATCCGCTATTGAGATGTTAGGCGGGACTGAGATGTCAGTCAGTGTTGCAATTACCTTTGTTTTCTGCACTGTAGTTGCTGCTGCTACTGCATATGATCTCACTGCTGGAAATAGTGGTATCTGCTTTTTGGCTTCTTGATATGCAATCTTATGTTCAGTTTTATATTTTTGAACTTGCTTTTCTCTTTTCCATATATTACAGTCTCTGGAATAGGCAGGGTGGTCTCCTTTGCAGTTTGGGCAGCGAGGAGACTGTGTATTACATTCTTTACAGTTATGTTCTTTTGAGCCACAAGTGGCACAAATAGCTTGTCCTCTGCATGTTTGGGAATGGCCATATTTTTGACATTTGACATCTTATTGGATTGGGGATGTATGGCTTTACCTGGCATTTCAGGTACCCTGCTTTGACTGATGATGGTAGAGTTGGAGTACTGAAAGTAAGTATGATAGTGTGGGTTGGAATCAGGTTTCCATCCTTTTTAATAAAGATTCTTTTGGCATGTACGACATTCTGGTTTTGTAGCTCTTGTACGAATTCTTCTTCAGAGCTGTTTAGGTTATTCCATGATAACCCCTTTGGATGAATTTAAAGTGGCATGTGGAGTGACTGATGGGAATCCCTCCAAAAGTTGTGGTTTCAAGAAGAAGCTCAGAATGTCGATGATTTGTCGTTTCTATTAGTAGGTCGCCCGACTTCAAGCGGCGAACCATTTCGGTGGACCAGCTATATGTTCTAGACACCTTTGTATAACAAAGGGAGAAAGTTTACTAACTGGCTGGTCTGAGAGGGAATGAAAAATTAGAAAGAGTGGAGAGATGGTTTGAGTCACATCTTCCTTTTGTCTTTTGGCAGTAGATGAATTAGGATAATCTTGCTGCCGATTATGGTCAGTTTGATCCATAATTCCAGGAGAGGCCTGGTTTGTCAAGTCCATTGTTACTCCTTTTAGCACTGAAAGGATTCTTTTTTCTTTCAGGTTTCCAGCCCCACCATGGAGAGACAGGAGCAGTGCCACCTAGTGACCAAGCGGCTGTAGGATTAGTTTGTTAGTAAGAAAATGGATAAATATCCTAAAAAAGAAAGATGATTTTCCTTCCTGGGTTCTACTTAAAATCTGCTAAGTGAAGAACCACTTACAATGAAATGAGTATAAGAGAGCAGCTAGAAATGAAACAGAACAAAATCACTTGGAAGGATCACTTTATAATTTGCTTTAGAAAAATCACTTGGTCCCTATCGCTCGGCACTTGGGGCCTACGTGAAGGTGATCCATAGTTGAGAATTCTGTCCTAAAGCCAGCTTACTCTTTCGGTAGATTCTCATCAAGTATTCTTTCTAATCTGTTAGTAATGACCCTTGTGAAAAACTTGTAGATGTGGGACAACAAGCTAATTTGGTCTATAATTTCCAATTTATCCCCTTTCTTATGCAGCAAAATCATGATTGCATTATTTTTGTAATGTGTAATAATTCACGTTCTTAAGTGCCTGCGTAAGCATGATTTCCTACTTGGAGTTTCATCAACGTATGCTTGCTGCATTAGTATACATAAATCTGTCTGTCATCATGTTACACAAAAACTTAAAGCTACTTCCTTGTCACAATCAGTCAGCACCCATTTACGCTTCAACTTCTGCTTTCTGGACCAACCTTCCTTCACCCATATTTCCTGAAAATTACTATCTACAGAAATTTAAGTCTGATGTCAACCAGTTGAAAAAAGAAGAAATATCTTCTTTTTTTGTGTTTTTAACCTTCAACCCACACCAGATACTAAGTACTATAGGTTCTAATACCTTTTTAGTTTTGTGGTTTTCATTTAAAAAAAAAATTTTTTTTTTTTTTTTTTTTTGCTAAACACGAGCAGCAACAACGTGCAGTTATGATCTTTCACGGCTAGTAAAAAACTGAAAATAATTCAAGAGGCAGAAAAAAAATAGATTGCACTACAGTAGAAGTCATATAAAAGACTGAAGAAAGAAATAAAAATTGATGGTGCAAACCAGCAGTAAAAAGAGAATATTCACAAGTGAGGTGTAGTTCAGGATGTAGTGTCAACTGAAATGTGCCAGTTTATGGCTATAACATTTTCCAAAGAACTGGAATCTAGGGATTCACAGCAAGCCAGTGACTGGTGGCGATTTTTTTTTTTTTTTTCCCCCAAGAAGTGATTTGTATATTAAAAGAAAAACAAGTGTCTCCCAGTGATTCTGGATGCCTGTGTAGCAAAGCCATTACATCTTTAAAATTACCATATTTGTCAGCTTATCCACAGAAATTTAAGAATATTGGAAAGCCCCAGGTGAAGATGAAGTTACTGTAGAGTTGCTAAAATTGGGAGGAAGAGAGACAACACAGAAACTGACAAGGAAAGGCATCATTCTTGCATACACAGGCACTTAAGAACATGAGATATCTATATCTCATTTATGTGACACAAAAGCATGTTTGGTTAGATAAAGAAATATTTAAAGATTGGTTTATGAAACATTTTGTTGTGTAACTCATGAACCATTTCAATACAAATGCCATGACAACCCTCCAAAGCCCAGTTTCTGGTGACATTGTGAAGAAAGATCACAATATTCAGATAAACAAATTTCTAAAATTAATTAATGTATAAAATTAGAAATGAAGAAATAGAATGAAATTAAAAGTGGAAGCAATAAAATATAAAGTGCACATTAAAAAAAAGACTAACTATGTACAAAGCATGTCAGAATATTACATGTCAATGAAAACTTAGAAAATTAAAGACTGAATCAAATAACATTTTAAGCTGCAATAGGCAGAAATATACACATAATGAAGAAGAAATAATATTAAAACATCACATTATAAAATTAAATTACTCACCTGCATCCATATTCATATAGATTTATAAGCAATTCCTTGAGAAAATAGTGTGTAGTTGTTACAGGGTGTTTCCATATTACTATATCCTCTCGTTTATTACCTGCTACTTCTTTTAAGCGATCTTGAGTTACTTTTGTGTCTAAGAGATTTGAAATGGTACCATTTGTAGTAGGAATACTCATGGGTTTTCTTCGGTTAGTGGCAGGGCTCTTTAAATAATCAGCCATTTTTTGCATATTCTTCTCTGTAGTTCTATTTTTAACCTTAAAAAAAAATTTTAATGAAAATCAATTAAAAATTAATCTGAGAAATTATCTTCTCAAAAAAATTTTTTTTGTCCTTGAATTTAGTAAAAGGATTTTCAATCCCTGTATATAAATTGAATTCTTAGAGAAGTGTTTGTAATTAATGATTTAGGAGGGGGCAAAACATTTAAAAGAATAAGAAACTCTTGGGAGGTTTAGTTCTTTTTCAGTTTTTTCCATTAACTATTCATGATGATAGCAATGTATTAGAAAAAGTTTTGAGCATAAAAGGAAGTAAGGCTCCTGGAGTGGACAGCATATACCCTGTAGTTTTTAGGGAGTGTATTGAATCATTGAGGTTAATTATGAGGGCATCTTTCGACTCAGGGGAGATTCCTTTGGATTGAATAAGTGAAATGTATCACCAATACATAAAAGCAGTTCTAAGAATGAAGTTGGTAACTACAGACCAGTTAGTTTGACTTCAGTGGTAGGAAAAATCTTAGAGGCAGTGATTAAGAGTGCAATCCAGGGACATTTAGATAGATATGGCATTCTGAAGAGCATGCAATTTGGCTTTGCTAAGGGTAAATCATGCTTAACTAACTTAGTAGATTATTTTGACAGTTACTCATGAACTGGATTTAGGGAATAATTTTGATATAGTTTATTTGGATTTTGTCAAAGCATTTGACTTAGTCACATGAGAGGTTACTATATCTTGAATAGGTTGTGATTACTGGTAAGATTCTAAGATGGATTGCTGGGTGGCTGCAGGGCAGAAAGCAGAGGCATTAATGGATAATCTTGAGATTGGTGTAACATCAGGGGTGGGGTCCCTCAAGGGACCCTACTCCTTGAACTATTGTTGTTTCTCATTTTCATAAATAACATCAATGAAGGGATAAAAGGCATGATGTTAAAATTTTCTGATGAAATAAAGATTGGCAGTGGCATTAATGATCAGTGATGGGCAGCACTCCTTCAGGATGACTTAAACAGACTTCAAAGATGGTCAGAGAAGTGGCAACTATGTTTTAATTTGCTAAATGCAAGGTCTAGCAACCCACAAATAAATTATACACTTGGTTGGATTGAATCAAAAACAGTTCAGGAGGAAAGGGATCAGAGAGTTGCAATACGGGCAGATATGAAGTTTTCTGAACAGCATAAACAGGCAACCAGAAAAGCTCATGGTGTCCTATCAATGATTTATAGAATGCTATCCTGTAGGGATAGAGAAGTCATAATCCCACTGTATAAGGCAATTGTAAGACCACATATGAACTACTGGGTTCAAGTGCAGATACCTCATCTGTAAAAAGACATTGAATTTCTTGAAAGGGTCCAAAGATAAGCAACTTGAATGGCGAGATCAGCAGGATGACAATCATATGAGAAAAGACTCCAATTATGTAGGCTACAGAGCTTATAAACCTCAGTGAGGTCACCTGATTGGGGTTTATATAATTTCTGGATTTCCATTTGGTCCAATTTTAATGAAATTTGAGAAGTCTTCACAAATGCTTGAAATCCATTCACTGGAGTCACGTTATTATAAGCAGATGGGCAGACAGAAAAATAGTAATTGTCAGATTTCTATTGATTTGACTAAATTTGGGAAGGATTGACAGATCTTTCCAAAAAGCCCAATTATAATATTTCTATTGGTCTGATTTTAATGAGATTTGTGTTGGCTGAAATGCCTAAATATAAAATTTTATGAAAATCCACTAGTGGTCCAGTTATACATGAATCAATAAAAAAGAAATAGTTGCCAGATTTATATTTGCCTCATTTTAATGAAATTTGGAACAGCTAGACAAATCTTTTTTAAAAGACAAAAATATAAAATTACATGAAAAACTGCTCATTGGGAGTCAAGTTGTTACAATCAGATGGACAGAGTGAAGAAAATAGACACATTTTGCATATATGCTAATACACCTAAAATATTGACAATTGGGTGCCATAACATTCTTATTTGTGGCAATACATATTCTTATCTGTTTCTGAAGTTTTACACAGAATACTAACATCTAAGGTCATATTATATTATGGATTACGTCTATACGTGTGCATGTTCTCACATGCCAATTTGCATGTTTTGAGGACTGAAAAACCTGAAATAACTTAGATGGGGGAGCCATACTCCTTCCTTCTGAGATCAGCTAACGATAGTCCTGACTGAAAATTCCTTCAAGAATTGTTCCAATTTCTGATAGAATTTGAACCCAGACCCCTCCAAACAAGTGACAGGTGGCAAAATCACTATACTATCACGGAGGACAGTAACGTTTAGAAATTGCATGTTGATAACCAATATAGTCATTTATAAAATTTGTATCAAATAATTCCTTTCAAATAATAAAAAAACGTATCTGCTGGAATTCTGGAAGATACTTTTTTTTAATAAGAAAGGAATCATTTGACTGTAAAAGGGATTCTTGCATGATAAAGAGCAAATTACTTTCTATTCCATAAAATTATTTCAACACGTAAAGGAGCATTGATAAGTGAACAGTATCATATGCAGAAGTGAAGTAAACCAGGTCAAGTTGACCCTTGTGGTATATGGCACAGCTGCAAGAAAGGTAATTTCTAGGCTAGTGATGGTAGAGACATCTTTTTCTTCATAGTGAATGTGATAGAAGGCTGAGGATAGAATTTGTGAAGCTAGAAGACACAGGGTGGACATCTAAAATAATTTAAGTAGTGAGGACGATATGGTAATACAGGTGACCCCCGCTTAACGCTGATAATTCGTTCTGTAAAAACAGAGCACTAAGTGAATCCGTGCTAAGCGAGCGCCGCATTCCCATAAGGTAACATATGTATTTGTGAGTTGCGGTAGGTGCCATAGGATATTTCCTAATCAATAATAAACGGTAGTGAAAAGATGCACAAATGTCGGTCAAAATATTCTGCGTTACATACGTATATAATTATGTGGTAACTACTTACATATCAAAATTAAACTTAAAATTTCAATTAAAATCGTGAATTTAATTGATCTAAATTGATTTAATTTAATTGATGAATTTAATCATGAAAAATGTGTCAATTTTGGGTTGAACTTTGGCCCTCTTCCAAATAAACTAAAATTGGTATTAATTTTAAATCCCCCCGCAGTTTAATTACCACCCAACAATAAAGTCAACCGATCCTTCGCCGCTTTGAAACCTGGCATGTTTTTTTATTCTTTCAATATGAAACTTCTTTTAGGCATTCATTTCCACAAAAGTCCTGCTTCATCTATGTTAAAAACTTGCTGAGAAGTACAGCATAACACAATACCCCTGTTCAATAATTTTAACAAGTTCTTTTTTGAAAGTTTCGGCTCCTTCTGCACTTGCAGCTTCCCCCTGGATTTTAAATCTATTTAACCAGCCTTTACTAGTTTTAAATGGTTCCACATTTTTTTTTTTAAGGGAGTTTTCTTCAGATCATCATATTGGCTAATCTCTTTATCTTTTTTTTTTTTTAATAATATTTAACTTAACTGAATTCTGCATTGGATATTATTTTCAATAAAATTAGTTAAAAGTCTTTCCATTTCAATCCTAATAGCCGGCCTAGCCCTAGTTGCTTGCAGTGGAACAGCTATCTTTCCTGCTGCTAAAATTAATTCTTTATTTATTTTTTTTTATAATTGTTCTTACAGTTAAACTTGCAAGTCCTAAATTATGGCACACATCTGCTTGTCTTTGACCGGAATCGATTCGCTTCAAAACGTCTAATTTAATTTTCAAATTCAGCCTTTTTCTTACATTTATAGTCTTTGTACTGCGCTCAGACGTTGCTTTTTCATTCTTATCGGCCATTATTAACTCTTCGAAAATGTAACTGCATTGGTTGCATTAATTATGATACAATGTTCAAACAAACTGTCCGTTTCGCACGATGTCTAATACGGTACTGAGTGATGACTAGACTTCAGATAAATGCATATAACGCAAATATACTTGATCAGTTTTTAAAATGTTGATCTCGGAACTATGTAACAAATCACTGTACTGCAATTAAATTAGCGTGCGAGAAAATTTCACTGAGCGTGGGAAAATTTCTCCAGTCGGTGTGGGAAACGTTTTAATGCTGTTTTGCTATTCATTTTTAAGCTATCGACTCCATCAAATGAAAAGATTTCGTTAAATATGCCAAAAATGCAATCTGTAAAAGAGCGTTATAGTGATCTGTGACAGCGTTATAGTCAGATATGGGTTATAATATAAGAATAGCATTATAGCGAATCAGTGTAAAGCGAACCGCATTATAACGGGGGCCTGCTGTAATCCACAAGGTCTTTTAGTACTTTAGGATTAGGAATAGGAAAGATAGAGCAATCACATCAGAATAGAGGGGAAAAAAATTTGCAGTTAAACAACATGTTAAGTAGAGAGACTAATATAATTCTAAAAGGTAAAGCAAGCATTATAACAAATGCTGGGGATATTATTAGGCCAAGCAGCATTCGAGAATGGAAGTTGTTAATGGGCCTTTTGAGATCAGAAGCATTAAAGGAGAATTCAGATATGAATTCTCCTTTAATGCTCCAGAAAGGATTAGAGGGAAAAACAGACATATCAAATCATCAAATCTGCCTATGTTTAAGCCATGCAAAGATATCTGTCACAGAGGAGTGATCAGTCTGAGAAAAATCTTTTTATAGGCAGAGAGATGGGATTCCAGGAATCTGTAAATTTTATGAATCAACAGGTGATAGTTGTGGAATTACAACATTAACTACAGTATTACAATATTTAACATTTTTATTTCATAATACAGCACTCTTTCATAACATTCTAGCAACTTGAGAAACTATGTATTTATTTAGAGTTTAATGAGCAATCAGATTTCACAGACTGGTCTTACCCCCTGTATAGTCCATTAAAGCAGGATTGTACTGAACCACAAACACAAAATATGCATATAAAATTTTCCTGACCAAGAGTCAAGCCATTCCATACAGATGAATCCAAAACAAAAATATAAATTAATCACTTTACACATATGTACACTTCAACAAATATATGCCCAATAAAATACTGAATATGTCATTAATTAATTTTATATTTTTATTATTACTAACAAGATACACAACAGGTAACCATTAACAGTGTATCTGAAATTATTTTATTTATCTGAAATTATTTGTATTATTTTAAAATATTATTAGCATAACTAAAAATTAAATAGGATTTTGCAAGGAAATGTGATGGATATGATAAATTTGCATTTGGTTCAGGTTTTCAGAACATCTTTACTGCTACTTGTGTAACAGAAGCACAGAATTAACACGAATAACTCACTCACCATATCTATCTGCAGATTGACAAGAAATTCCTGTAAATGCAGCAATTGGGGGAGAGAAAGAAAAAAAAACAGTTATTAATGGAAACTAAATTCATTTTATAATAAAAATATATTAAGCCTATTATAAGAATGCTCATATTTTTCATTATCTTTAAATATGAATCCTGCCCAAAAAAACTGTATACATATATAATACAGGGTATTATATACAAAGATATATAAAATTGTGATAATTCATCATTCTGCTATTCCACAGGTTGACGTATGAAGCCTCACCACCATGCTCTGTCCGTATACTTCTCTCCGGTGTTGATTTCACTCCTCTCGGAGAATTTGTGATCGAATTATGATCCAAAAATAATAATAATGCAGCCTGGAGTGTGGAAAATGTAATAAAACCATTTACAAGTTAATAGTTACTTAGTACTACCACAGAAAGTAATGAAAAAAAAAAAAAAAAAAGTCCCTATTTGCTGTGATTTCATATACTGTACTGCATATATTTCAAGTAGCAAAGACCCCTAGTAAATGTGTTCAATGATGATGCCACTTTCACAGATCTGAATGTGCAAACATCACAACATCGGGATAAGATATGAGATCTTATCACAACACGAGATCTTATCTTATCAATAGCATCACAACATCAGGATATGAGATTGATTGATTGATTGATTTTGATTTTTGTGGCGCAAAAACAGCAGGATATAAGAGCTAGAGAGCTTGAAGTGTAGGGTAAATGCCCTCGAAGAAATTAATATGAGGGGGTCCATCAGGTTCTCAGCTGCCCAGCTCAACGACACAGCTCACTCCTGTGCATCAGGCAACACAGAGGCAATCTCCAAGGCAGAATGCGCTGGTCCCAAAGGAACTAGTTATTGTTGGTGACTATGTCAGGAAGATGGGGGAATATACTATGTAAGAATGATAGGTGGAACAGGATCCGGGTATGTCTGCCAGGGGCAAAAGTTGATGACATTGTAGAGCAGATATCTTTTCAGGGCACAAAAGGTGATATTTTGTGCACATCGGAACTAATGACATTAAGAGTAAGAGATCTGCAGATTTACTCAACAAATACAGGTCAACGTTGAAAAAAAGCACGAGTTAGGGTTGAATGTGAAAGTGTCTGCAATTCTGCCAGACACGATAGGAGGGAGTATATGATGAGAGCCTTGTCAATCAATTCAGCCCTGGAGAGATTGTGCAAGGCTCAAGGGGTAGAATTTTTTTCAGCCTGGTCTGTGCTTGTTGGCAGGAGAGACTGCTTCTACAGGAATAGGATATACAGTACTTAAACAGAAAGGGTGCAAGAATATTTGCTGATGCTATCGAGGCAGTGTTAGGTGGGTCGGAAAACTGCTAGCGTGGGGGGATACACAGACTAAAAGGTTAACAGTGGCCGCAGGCAGAGGCAAGAGTGATTCTTGCACTGCTTCTATTAGAATGGGGAGCAGACTGGAAAGCAAAGTAATGGAGATCTCCAGGGCTGCTGGGAGTCATAGTGGAACAACTAAATACATGGGCTGTGTTAGGGTGGCCAGCAGCAGGAACAGGTGCATGTATACTTGCATATACACCAATTCTAGGAGAATAGTTAATAAATTTGATGAGCTTGAAGTGCTAGTCAAGACATCAAAGGCAGATATTGTTGGGATATCAGAGACGTGATGTCACACAGATATGGGCAGTGCAGAGTTGGAATTTGGGGAGTACAATGTGTATAGGAAGGATAGAGAAGATAGGAAGGGAGGAGGGGTTATGCTGTTAGTTAAGAAACAAAATCTAAAGAAGTGCATCCAATTGATGTTGGTGGACAATGCAGTGTTGAGTCTGTTTGGTGTGAAATTAGCACTGGGAAAGGAAAAATGAGAGTAGGTGTGTGTTATAGGCCTAATGAATCTGATGAGTATAATCAGCAATTGTGCAGTAAATCAAATTGTCTTATAATGGGGTATTTTAACTTTCCAGATATTGACTGGAACTTGCGGTTTGGTCACTCACACACTAGCAAGACTTTTGTGCATTTATTGGATGACTGTTTTCTACAGCAACATATTCGAGAGGCAACCAGAGGGAGTAATACTCTAAATCTGATTATCAGTAGTGATTCTTCATGCATTAAGAACCTGCAGATAAAGGAACCACTGAGCGACATTGATCAGAATGTATTGATGTGAGAATTAATTAAAGATGTAACTACCATCAAGGCTAAAGGGAAGGGCTTTTGCTTTTGTAAAGGTGACTACAGAGGTCTCAGACAGATTTTAAATTCTGTACAGTGGAATCAACTGATGATGTTACCAACACTGAAATCTAAATGGGGAGCCTTCAGGGACTTAATTTTGGAGCCTACTAGGCTTTTCATTCCAACTAAGAAATACTGTTCAAGGCCTAAATGGATGTCAGATGTATTAATGAAGCTATTTATTGGCAGAGAAGAAGAATGTATGTGATGCATATAGTGTATCAGGCAATACAGAAGCCTACAGCAGGTATAAACTAGTCTGTAATCAAGTCACAAAGGAGTTTAGGCAGGTGAAGGCAAATTATGAGAAATCTTTGGCAAAGGATGCAAAGAAAAACAGCAAAGAGTTCTTTACTTATGTAAACTCTAGAAGGAAAGGGATGAATCAGATTGGACCACTTAACATAGATGGGTTGACTATTGATGGTCATGCAGGGTAGCTGGATAAACTGAATGAGTATTTTGCATTTACATTCACACGAGAAATTATTCAATGTGGGGAATGCCAGAAGTTTATCAAACTAACGGAGAGCTAAGTGATTTTATAATAGCTGAAAGCAAAGTGGAGGAGAAATTGTTGAAGTTAAACATAAGGAAGGCACCTGGGGTGGATGGGATCTATCCAGTTATATTAAAGGAGGCAGCAAAAGAAGTAAGCAAACCCTTAGCCATAATTATGAGAGCTTCCTTGGACTCAGGGGAAGTCCCTATGGACTGGAGGTGTGCAAACATATCACCAATTCACAAAGGAGGTTCAAAAGGTGACACAAGTAACTACAGACCTGTTAGTTTAACTTGTGTTCCAGGGAAAATAATGGAATCATTGGTTAAAGAAGCATTACAGGATCATCAAGACAAGACTGGAGTAATATTTAAGACTCAGCATGGGTTTTTCAAGAGGTCGTGTCGGACCAATTTGATTGCTTACTATGATGTGGTCACAAAGGAACTGGATGCAAAAAATAATTTTGATATCATATACTTGGATTTCAGGAAAGCTTTTGATACTGTTGCACATGGATGACTGCTATATAAATTGGAGAGGTATGGCATCAAGGGTAAGCTGCTACAATGGATAAAGGGATGGCTGCGTGGGAGACAACAGAGGGTGGTAATCAATGGACACTACTCTTCGTGGACAAATGTTATTAGTGGAGTTCTCAGGGCTCAGTGTTGGGCCCACTGTTGTTTTGTATATTTATCAATAATATGGATGAAGGTATATCAGGTTTAATGTGCAAGTTTGCAGATGATACAAAGGTTGGCAGGGCTGTTAACGACAGTAATGACAGTACGTTACTCCAACTGGATCTAGATAAGTTGGGAAACTGGGCTGAGAAGTGGCAACTGAAGTTTAACAGTGACAAATGCAAAGTTCTGCATATGGGTAGCAATAACCGAAGAGAAACATACCAACCGCATGGTACAACACTCAGGGAAGTGGAAAGTGAAAAAGACCTGGGAGTAATTGTGCAGCCAAATATGAAGTTCGCTGAGCATTGCAGACAGGCTGCCAGGGCAGATCATGGAGTCTTGTCAATGATATATAGGAATTTTGCTAGCAGGGACAGGGAGGTAATAATCCCGTTATACAAGGCAATGGTCAGGCCACACCTAGAGTACTGTGTCCAGCTCAGCCTTAAATTTATTTAAGGCTGAGCTGGACAAGCATTTGGAATGAATAGAGAGATAAATGGGAGTGGTTTCTTTTTTTTTTTTTTTTTGGCTGATGCTGCATAAGCTTGCTTTCTTGCATTGTATGCCTCTACTAATGCTAATAACATACTGAAATTTTTCATACAAAAAAAAAAAAAAAAGCCTAAGTTTAACAGTGACATTTTGTATCAGACAATATGACCACAATACATATTTTTTAAACTATACACCCTGGAAATGTTTATTTTGAGTCAATGATTATAAAGCCCCAGTACTATTGAATAATAAGCAATCATGAACATACATGATGTATGATAATCAATTAACATTTAAATAAGTGTATAACTATTATATTAAATAAGTGTATTGGGGTTATGATGGACATCATGGCGAGATCCAAACTTCCTTACATTTCAAGGATACAGCTTAAAAACAGTGTTTGCAGGCCAGCCACTAGTTAGTACACTGGATTAAACATATTGGTAACTCTTTGGGATCTCTGGGATGTTTCCAGATCACCTAGTGTACAATCTTGCTACCTTTACACTGCCATATAGTGACTAGAGGGAGTCTCAGTAGTGTGTTTGGGGAAAGGGACATTGTGGAGGCCACGTTATGTCAAGGATCTGGGTATTCTTACCACGTGAATGTCATAATCCATAAATTTCATTACTTCATACAGCATGTCCCCCCCCACTTTTCTTACTATTGAATACACCATGAATCATCAAACTAATAGAGTAAGCTTATCTGCGAAAAGATCTAAACCTCACCAAACACTTCCTAGTCCATTTCACAAATATACGTGATCTCAGTTCTAATCTCAACGATGTCCATTTCCACTTTGCCAAATCCCATGTACTTTTTCTGACAGAATCTCAGTTATCGATTGATTCAACCACTGCTCATCTCAGTTGCCCAAATTTTTCACCGTATCATTTCTTTCATCTCAAAGGTGGTATTTGTGTATATGTTCATTCTGATATTCCCTGTCAGAGACTTGGTAATTTGGAATCTTGTCTTTTTGACCTTTTCTGGCTTAAAATCTCTATCTCATTGTGTCAAATTCATCCGTTGTCTCTACCATTCTCCTAACTCCACTAATCACTTGGAACTC
The DNA here is from genome assembly GCF_048544385.1 of Mastigoproctus giganteus. Lineage (NCBI taxonomy): Eukaryota > Metazoa > Arthropoda > Arachnida > Uropygi > Thelyphonidae > Mastigoproctus > Mastigoproctus giganteus. Next base: position 93,698,146 of record NC_143583.1, on the reverse strand, counting down.
TAACTTCCTCTCTTTGCAACTTGACTTTCTCCAGACCAACTTTCCTAACAGTGACGTAATTTTTCTTGGTGATATTAATGTTCACAACTCCAGCGGGCTTCCATTCTCTAGTCACACAGACCCAGCTGGTCGAGATGCTGAAGCTTTTGCAATTACTAATGACCTCGCACAGATTGTTCGTTTACCTACCAGAATACCGGACAATCTTAACCATACAGCCAACACGATCTTTTTCTCACAAACAACCCTTCACGGTCGAAGTGAGTGGTCCTTTAGGCATCTGAGATCACAACTTGGTGATTGTCTTTTCTGCAATGGAGCCTTTATCTCATGGCTATTCCCAACCTCGTGCTGTTTAGAATTGCAAGAATGTAAAATGAGATGACCTATGACAATTCTTTTCTTCCTTTCCTTGGTCGGATTACTGCTTCAATACTTCTGATGTCAACGTTTGCTCAGATCATGTCAGTGAAATTATTCTTGTTGGAATGGAATCCTTTATTCCACACTCCACTTTAATATCTCATCCTTTATCTAAACCTTGGTTTTTCAATAAATGTGCTAAGGCTGTTCAAGAGAAGAATGTTGCATATCATAATTGGCTTGTTTCCAATTCTTCAGTTTCATTTTCTGCCTACACCAAAGCTTGCAACAATTGTAAAGCAGTCATTAATCAATCCAAACTAGATTTTGAACAGGCTAAGAGTAGAAAACTTGCTTCTTGCCCTAATGCAGTGGTTTCGAACAGAGGTGCCACAGCACACTAGAATGCTACAACAACGTTCTAGGAGTGCTAGTAATTTGGGTTTAAGTTACTTAAAGTTATTATTATTTTTTAATTTGTATATTTATTTCATTATAAAAATGTGTACTCATTATAAAAATGTGTACGGTATCCATTGTACCGTATCTTTTTAATTTTGTGGTGATCTATAATTGATCTCTATTTACTCTATTTGCATCATATGCCTCTACTAATATTAGCATTAGTAGAGGCATATGATGCAAGAAAGCCAGCTTATGCAGCATCAGTAAAAAAAAAACACGCTCCCATTTCACCCCTCCATTTTTTCCAAGTACCTGTCCAGCTCAGCCTTAAATTTATTTAGACTATCAACTTCCACAACAAAGGATGTAAGTCTGTTCCACCAACCAACCACCCACTGGCTAAAGGCAAACTTCCGCACATCTATCCTACATCTGTCTTTCCTCAATTTGAATTTATGCCCTCTCAAATGATTATTCTGAGCAAGAGGAAGAATTCCATCGGCATTGAGCATGCTCAAACCATTCAAGGCTTTATACACCTCAATCAGATCACCTCACAGGTGCTTGTTTGTTATTTGGTTTTTAGGAGCATTAGCAACTAAGGCCATACTGCTACAGGAATATGCGGTGGTCATTCCCTGACCTTTCCGCAGCCTCCGTATTTGGTGGTGACGGGCTCGAACCGCGGTCAAATCAAGAAGCGTGTGCTACGCACTGCTGCTCCTTCTCACCTGGCTACGGAGGCGCCCCTCACAGGTGCCTCGTCTCCAGACAATGTAATTTGCAAAATCGAAGCCTTTCTTCGTAAAAGCAACCCTTTGTTCCATTCACTAATCTTGCTGCCCTTCTCTGTACTCATTCCAACAGTTCTACATCCTTCTTAAAATGAGGCCTCCAGACCTGCATACAGTACTCAAGGTGTGGCCTGACCACTGCTTTATATAAGGGGATAATTACCTCCTTATCCCTGTTAGAAAAATTCCTGTATATCATCAACAAGAAACTATGAGCTACTCTTGCAGGCTGTCTGCACTGCTCAGAAAACTTCATATCTGCCTGCACAATTACCCCCAGGTCCTTTTCGTTCTCTACCCACTGTCAGTGTAGTGAAATGCTACAGTTAAGTACACACTAACCCTAGTTTTAATTAGTATTTAAATTTACCTACACATCATTGCATCCCCTCCTGGTGTGTGAGAAGAAGATGAATGAGTTGAGTGAAAAAAAAAAAAAAAATATATATATATATATATATATATATATAAAAAACTTGGAAAAAAAATTATAAAATAAGAAAAATGTATTTTAAAAAAAATAAATAAATAAAAAAAAAAAAAACAGAATGCACGTAGAGTGAAAATGCAGATTATGAATGAAGTAAATGTGTGTCTTTTCCACCCCCTCGCCTGTTGGGTTCCCCACTGCCAGCTAACATATCCCACCCCCAGAGCGGCATGGGCAGCTTGACCTTCATACCGGATTCAACACTACTTGGACGTGACATTCTGCGGCTTTGCTGCCAACATGCCATTGGCGATCTGAACTGGATACTCTAACCTGGTTCCCTTTAAAACCCCATCCCCAGGCAGGGGAGGGAGGAGACTGATCTCTGTCTCCTCTCCTCCCTGCCTACCCCAATACTTCGCCTGGTGGGGCTCGTCTCCACTGACCTCTTTGGGGATGCCTACTCTATTGTCCCTATTCTTCTATCTGTTTTCCCCCCAGTCTTCAGTCTCCCCCCTCACTAAATCGACCGAGTACACCCTTAACAATGCCGCCAAATTATAATTAACATCTAAATTCTACCGGTTTTGTGTAAATCTGTAAGACAACTAACACTATTAGCTTTTATCTAGCATATGGCCTCACATGTCTAAATTTAATAACATCAAAATTTTGCCCGACCTATTTGGCCTTTAGCACATCTCTTTAGCGTTGAACCCCAACCAGCGATTTCCTAACAGCAATCCCATTAAGCATTAATGTCAAACGCAATTTTTTTTTTTTTTAAATAGGTCCTAGCCACTGAAATCCCAGGAAACTAGGTGGCAGGACCTGCAAGAGCAATTTGTTGTGATACTGGATACACCCAGCTAGCCTCCACGTGGCAGGGTATGGGCAACGTTGGGCCCCCACTAGGGGCCTGGTGGGGGCCCAACGTTGGTGGGGTTCATACGTCTAGGCCCCCTGATGGGGGCCTAGACTTATGAACTCTGTGTAGTACCACAGAGTTCATACGTCACTCTGGGGTTGTTGCTTCCCATATGTAGTACTTTACATTTGTCAATGTTAAACTTCATTTGCCACCTCTCAGCCCATCTGCTCTACTTTACTAGATCCTGTTGCAGCAGCATACTGTCATTAGTTCTTTGCTGCCTTTTTTCACTTTCTTATTCCAAAGGCGTTTTTCCTTCTGCTTGTAAATTTGCTCATATCCAGCCAGTTCCTAAAAGGATGGCAAATCCCTCCGACCCAACTATCGTCCTATTGCAATTACTTCTACTCTTTCTAAAGTAATGGAGAAATCAATTAACCACCAACTCGTAAACTACCTAGAATCCTTCCGTCTGTTCAACGATCGTCAGTATGGATTCTGTCAGTGTCGATCCACTGGTGATAATCTGGCTTATGTTACCCATTTATAGCTTAATTCAATGGAAAAGTTCGGTGAAATTCAAGCAGTTTCTCTTGACAACTGAAAGGCTTTCGATTGTGTTTAGCATAAAGGTCTTCTAAACAAGCTTCCATCTTATGGTTTGCCGACTGCTTTTTGTAATTGATTATCCAGTTTTCTCTCTGACCGCTCACTGAGGGTGATGGTAGATGGCTCTGTCTTCTAATTTCTCCATTAATGATGGTGTTCCCCAAGGTTCGTTCTTTCCCCCCCACTCTTTTCCTCTTGTATATTAATGACCTTCTTCCGTTGACTGGAAATCCTATCCATAGTTTTGCCAACAATAGCACACTGCATTCCACTTTCCAGTTTGAGAAACCTTGCCCTGCTCAATCAGCTTCAACTTCTCGAATATCCACTACCAATTCCTTGAATGCAGATATCCAGATAATTCTCCAGTGGGTTGATTTCAATCCTTCTAAAACCAAGTGCTCTCTTATATCTCCCAAAAAGGATTCTTCAGCTCCTATGCTTATCTTTGGTGACACTCTGATTTATAGGCAATATGGCACATCTCTTTTAGGGATTACCCTGACTTCTAATCTCTATTGGCACAAGCACATTTCAAATATTGCTTCCTCTTCTTCTAAAAAACTTGGTTTTCTCTTCCGCTCTGGGCATTACTTTTCTTCCAAACAGCTGTTCATTCTGCACAAATCGCAAATCCTCCCTACCATAGAATATTGTTCCCACATCTGATGCATTGCCCCCAAAACCTCTCTCAGGCTTCTAGATTCCATTCAGAAGAGGGCAGTTAGGTTAATTAATGACTCATCTCTAACAGAGCCTCTCCACAGTGTGTCATAGACATACTGTTTCTGCTGCATGCCTTTTCTACAGATACTTCCATGGGCAATGTTCTTCTGAATTGGCTTCTATAATTCCTGCTCTCTCTCTTTCAAAACAGTTTGAACATGTGCCATCACCAGCCAACATCCATTTATTGTCCAAGTTCAAACTCATAGAATCCACTTTTCATCTTCCTCATTTATTTATTCAACTGCCATTTTCTGGAACACCCTTCCTTCATATGTATTTCCTGAAAATTACAGTCTACAGAAGTTCAAGTCTAATGTCAACAAATATCTTCTTTCATCTTCTCAACCTCCAACCCAAGCACAGTAATAAGTACTATAGGTTCTAATACCTGTCGTGCTTGAGGTTTTCATTAAAAAAAAAATCAAGGTTTGTCATTTTTAAAAATGACAAAAATTGTGGACACATCGTCTTTTTCAGTTAAAGTCTGAAAGATTTTAACTGACAGATATTGAAACAGAAAATATTTAAGTGGAAATGAAAAACTAAAAAGAAAATTGCGCAAAAAGCAGACTGCAAGACAACAAGAAGCTCTTTAAATATATAAAAAAGTGTTATCGATCCTACCGCCACCTCTTCAAATTCGAATAAAACAGAGAAATCAGAGAAGGAAGATGAAGAAATTTTCTGTGAATGCAATAAAAACTGAGGATTCCAATGAAAAAAACATCCTGGAAACAAATGAAGAGCAGGATTATGAAAATTTATTAATTTATCCACTAATTGGGAGGGCATCTGCTGCATATGGAAAAGGAACCTTGGAACCTCTTCAGTCTCAACGCAAATCAATGTAAGTGCTGATTTCAATGTTGAGGATCCAGCTATATGGTCAAAATATTTAAATGTTGACATGAGAACATTAATAGATGAGCGTGGTCCAGTACAAGTGAAGACTGATCACTTTCCCAGTGATCAGAAGAAAAAGTCCTTTTCAACACAATATTATGTCAGGAAAATGGCAGATGATGATAAACAAATAAGAAGATGGTTGTGTTCAAGAAGTTTTCTTTTATGACATTCTTTTACGCGATAAAGGATTTTCTGACTGGGCACATTTAAGCCAAAAGTTGAAAATGCATGAATGTGCTCCTAAGCATTTAGAAGCATGTAAAAATTTTTCTCCAAATGGAAACAGAGCGATGAAGCAGTGTGTTTCGGCGTATAATAGATGCGATACTATAGTTTAGCACAAACATAATTTAGCATTTCGAGGGGAATATGATACTCTTTACACGCCCCATAATGGAAACTTTTTAGGCCTCATTGAACTTACTGCAAAATTCAATCCAATTCAAAAAAATCATTTTTCAAAAAATAATAAAATTGCACAAAAACATAATACCTACTTATCTCATATTATCCAAATAAATAAATTTTCTGTTTATACTCCGGCACGACAACCAAGTCAGTAAATGAATCAATACTATGGGAAGTAAGGATTCCAATGATGGTGATAACACCAACTTTGGCAAAGAATGCAAAATACTATTCTCTATTAATTGACTGCACACCAGATGTAAGTCACACAGAACAATTGTCAGTTTGAGATTTATTTACATTAGTGAATCTAACAGTAGCTACTTTGATATTCAGGAGCATATTACTTTTTTGGCAGTACATGACAGAACAAGAGGAGGAGGATGGCCAGACAGGGTTAAATTACTTTTGGATAAATTAGGAATAGAATTGTTCAATTGTCAAGGCCAAGGCTACAACAGTGAAGCTAACATGAAGGATGCTTATCAGGGTGTCCAGGCATATATTTCAAAAGAAAATCCCAAAGCAATGTATACTCCTTGTGCATGTCATAACATCAATTTATTGTTTGGGATTTTAATTGGTATTTTGCAAAACATTTACACTATATTTGCTACATCAACACCACATCATGCTGATATATATTACAAAAACATGTAAAGGATTTAACACCAAAACCATTGTCTGACACAAGGTATGTGTAGAGTAGGCACTTGAAAGCAATACTAGGATTTATAGAAGCACTAAAGGAAACTGTTGAAACAGTTTCTGATACTAAGGTTAAGTCTGAAATAAATTCCATACATGGACAATTGTTTCCCATTGAATTAGTCTAATCATGTGGTACGATCTTCTATCAAAAGTAAACTTCGTAAGTAAATTATGCAAGAAAAATCTTACGCATATGGACACATAGCAATTAAGCACTTAAAAGAACTAGTAATTGCAAATAAATTAAATATTAATTTGGAATTAAAGGAAAACTTTTTTTATGAATCTTGGATACTCGGTTTTTAGATGCGGAGGAAAATTTTAAAATAAATTATTTTCTCCAAATTATTGATACTGCGATTCAATCTTTTAAAAAGAGTTTTGAATTGCATGTAAAAAATGAAAGAATTTTTGAGATTTTGTGATTTTAATAAATTTAAAGATATACCTGCAGAACAACTTCAAAAGAACACTGGAAAATCATGTTTACATTTAGAATCAGATTTGAATAAAACGGATTTGTATGAAGAAATTGATATGTTAAGAAAAAATTGTTCCTCCTAACTCTTCAAGTTTAGAACCCTTAAAATTCACATATTTTCACAATTTTCAGAAATATATCCCAATGTTATTGTGGCATTAAGAATATTAATAAACCCTGTGTTTATTAATAACAATAATAAAAAAACTATTTATTCATCTATTTCACAAGAACAGTTAACTTCCTTATCTTTAATATCAATTGAAAGCAAAATTGCCAATCAGTAAGATTTTAATAATATAACTGATTTGACAAAATCATTCTAAAAAAATCATATAAATACAATAAATCATTTTCATTAAATATGAGTTCATATGTTACTTTAATATAAATAAAGTAAATATAAATTATTGCAATCACTTTTTATTCAGTATCTCATTCTTAAAAAATCTATACCTATAATAATAATAAACAATAATAATAATACCGGGCATGAGATTGGTCACCTCACCCCTAAAAGCCCATCCTGACCTAGCAAACCCTTATAGTAGGCTACTGCGAGTAGTTAAGGGTCAACCTTGGCTGACAAGGGGCTGTCGTGCCGCAGGAAAGAAGGATAATAATATTAATACTAATAATAAGAATAAAAGTCAATGTGTTGCACCCAGCCCTGCAAAATATCCAGCCAGCCCTGGACGATACAAGTTGTGTGAGCAAGAGGCAGGATGCCTCTTGCTCATACAACTCACATGATGGGGTACAAATTTAAATTGAGGAAGAATGATTGTAGAATATATGTAAGGAAATTTGCTTCTGACCAGTGCATAGTTGACTGCTGGAACAAACCTTCCATCTGGTGTTGTGGAAGTGATTAATCTGAAAAATTTAATCCTTTACCAGGTGCATTGGTGGCAAATGTCCACCAAAGCCACTTAAATTTGAAAATAAAAATAACCATTAAAGTGCTATCAATATAAATTTTAGTATTCCTTCCTTATTAGGATTTTTGATCTGTATCATTTATTCTTTTATTACAGAAGTTTCACCATTAAAAATAATAAAAGAAAAGTTTTTTAGGCCTTTAAAGCTAATTCTTGCCTATAATTAACAAGTGCTCCAAAGGAAAAATTTAAAGTTAGCACCATCTGTAGTTCCAATAAAAGATGGGCACTACCATAACTTTTGGTTTGAAGCAAGCAAACAGAAATGCTCACTAGTGTCAGAAGTTGTTTATGGCTGCAATAAGATGCCAATCAATTAGGACACAGTTTATTTCAATATTTGCTTCTTTCAAGTTTCACTCACAGACAGTGAAAATTATGCCCAAATCAGACATTAAAAAACATGTTATGAAAAGAGTATGTGTGAAGCATGTCAAAGGGGTTTCATTTTATAAATGAATTAAAAACATACATTTACAATACAAAGAATGGATTTTTTTAAATGAAAGTGAAAATTCAATGATGTCATTTTATACAAAAAAATTTGCATAAATTGACATCATTAATTAAGACGAACTCTGCATAATTTTACAGCCTGAAAATGAAAATTACTAAGAGAGACACCATTAGGTAACTGGCAAGAATTACTTCTGCACTGTTAATTAGGACTAATTTTCAAAAATTAGCACTATTGATTTTGGCTAATTTGCGTAATTAGTCTTAATTATGACAAAGATGTCACGTGCCTCGTGGTTCAGCATGCTCCGAGACAAACCTGTGGGAGCAGTACTACAACTACATATCAGGCCTTGCCTGGGCAAAAATGCAGTGGTTACCAGATGGCATAGATTAACCAAAAATAAAAAAATATTGATGGAAGTGTCATACAGTTTTATTGTTTAACAGAAGTATTATTTTATGTTAAAAATTATTTCATTTAAAAAACACGATTCGTGATAATGCTTTAAGATTTTTAAATTTAAAAAAATCTAAGAGTTTTGGGAGATATGGTGTCGAATAATCTGTGGAGTAGGGTGGCCCAGAGCCTTAATCGACACAGGTCATCATCTACTATAATAGACTTTCAGAATAATGACACCTTCCGGGATTCAAGGTGCCGTTATTTTGATTTTTCCGTTATCTAGAAAGTTTTTTTTAATATGTTTAATGCAGAAATAATGAGACTAAATAAGAAATAGAGATTAAGAATGCAATTTTATTAACTGCACATAAAAAACAAACATGTTGATGATCCAATGTTATATTCTGCCATTAATACACTCCTGCTTACATCCTGTTCTATTTTCTTTATTATATCAAGTTTGGTCTGCACGGATAGCACAGTGGTATCGTCGCCATACTTCCCACACCAGTGAAAAAAGCCCGGATTCAAATCCTGTCAATGACACAAGGAACTTTAATGGGCTTTTTTCACTCCGCGGCTGAATTAGTCAGTCTCAGGCGTAATAGCAAGGTTCTCCCCCCTAGAAACTGGAGTTTTTCATCCAGAAAAACAGGCAAATCAACCAGAGAACACATGCAATTTACAAACCCAATATATATGGGTATATGAATTAACTTTCCGGGTGTTTCTGGGTGACCATAATGTAATACAGCAATACCCCGCACAGCACTGATAATTGGTACCAAAAGTGTTCCGTGTTAAGTGAAACCGTGCTGACTGAGGTATAATTATAATGAGTTTTAATTGAATGCATACCACACAAACAATATATAAAAAATTATAATAAATCTATAAACATTTTATTAATGAAAATGTAACATCATGAGAGATGGCAAAAAAGCTTTATTGTATATTTAGGTATTTCTAAAGTCAGGTGACGTCGTCTCTTCTTTTTTATCGGCGTACTAGTCTTTGTAACATCAAACCATCTTGTAAAATTTGCCATATCTTGATGCTATGTCCAACATTCAGGTGTCGATTCATAAATGCCTCACAACCCCAAAAAAAAAACTTTCTCCAATTCTTCTGTTAAAAATTTCTGGTCCCACTTCAGAATTGTTTTCCTCTTCTTCATATGCAGTTTGCTTGTCAATTTCAAGGAGAGTTGAATCATCTAAGTCATTTGCATGTGAGTCAATGCAGTCACGTACATTGGTAGTGTTGAAAGTTTTGAATCCCAAGTCTTTTCCGATTTTCGCAATGTCTTTGGCAATTGTCTGAACTTGCGATTCAAAACTAGTGAAATAATTTGCCAAATAGGTCAAAACATGCTGCCAAACAGAATGCATGTTGTTGGCAGTGATTTCTAGCCAAGAAGCAAATAAATTTTCAATCGTATTTAAAAGGGTAAAAAATAAATAGTGAAATGAAAAGATTGAAAAGCTATCATGTCGTCTCATCATGATGGAATTAAGAATACTGAAAACTGTTGTACGTTGCTGCTGACTGCCTTAAGGGGAACTATTGGCAGATGCGCATGTGAGAGAGTTGGCACCACAGCATATATGTATGTGTACCTATGCTACGACAACGCAGCATATATGTGGAGTATGTGTCTACGCTATTGAACGAGTTTTAATATGTACAGTAAATTTTCGGCTGAAACTTAATTGAAAACAGTGTTATAGTGAAACCTGTTCTGTTTGAAGCCGTGCTAAGCGACATATTGCTGTAGTTTAGATTATATTAAGTTTGTCACTAAGCTTTAATGTTCTTACTTTCTTCTCTATATGAGGTTTATTAACTTCAGGAGCCATAGTGAGGGGTTTTTAATTTAAAATAAATGTAAAACAGTGAAGCAATCTATGATATCAGTACAGAATTCACTTTCAAAATGGGGAACATAAACAAATACAGTAATCACATGACTTGCAGTTTTTTTCTGCCACTGCAAGACATCTGCGCTGTATGTAAACATCTGATCCATATGTGCCATTAGCTCGAATGTTCCATTATTTGGGGTGTCGTGAATAAGACGGTCTACTTTATATTTCAGCTCAATGAACATAAATCACATTTGGCTTTACAGGACTGAAAAGAGAGCAAACACCACACTGCTATGAAAATGGTTAAACTGGATAATTAATCACTGCATTTATTTCTGCAATGGATCCTTATGCCACATCAAGAACAATTGAGAAACTGCTAGAAACCCAGCATGAATAAATATTTTCAAAAAACAATCTAATAGACTGCCAAGATTCCACCAAGATCTATAAAATCTAGAGATTTATAACACAAGATTTACAAAGTATAATGTACTTATCCATTTCCCAGGTTTCTTGCATATTTTTATTATCAGTTAACCTGATCTATGGAACAAGCTTGTGGCAAATTCTAGATTATGCTTCCACTTATGATTTTAAAATGTTTATATAAATTTATAACCTCTATTAGACAAACTTTTAATTTCTTAACACCTTATTGGGTGAAAGTCTGTGACAGATGTGTGCTATTCTGTACTATGAGCTCAGAATAAAAGTTTGGTGTTGCAATATATTAAACAGTATGATTGTTACATCAACCCATACCAAACACTACTTTACAGTACCAACAGATTTCAACTATTTGAATACTACTCACCACAACAATCAAATTACAAAGTATAAATTATTCCAAAAACCATATTCGTTTTAATTTTCATGCACTGTTCTTAATGATAAATGGAATTCAAAATAATAAGGAGTTGAAAAAAAAATAAAGGGAAATTACTTTTAAAATATCCTTGGCAGAATTAGAATTGGGGGAGGGGATTAATCCTGCATTTTGGGTGGGTTGGTTGTAGAACAAGTTTTATCCTAAATTAGTATTATTATAATTCGAAGTGTTCACACACAATACTTTCAACAAATCTCTATTTAATGGCATATGAATGCTAATACTACTGACTGTCCTAGTCTATATAATTTCATAGCTGTGATTCTACTGTAAATTATTTTAGCCCAAAACTGAGAATCTTGAATATTTATAGAATGCTGAAATTATATCAACAAATGTTATTTTCTAGCATAATAAACGTTGAAATAGTATATTTTTACCCTTACAACCTGAAAGCAGTGGCGTCGAGGGGGGGGGGGGGAGGCCCGGATGCATACAGAGGATCAGGATCATAGCTATTACAATATTTAGAAAAATTATTTATTAAAAAAGGAGACCCGGCGGAGTTGTCATGGACCCCGTGCTGGCTATTGACGTCTCTTCCTAAAGAAACACGAAAACAAAAAACACACTTATGTTGAAAGCAAAATGTAGTTATCTTGAAATCAATACATATTTATGTTATTTATACCACCCACCTCTTGTTTTCATACAATATAGGAGCTCTGTTAACACTCTACAACAAAGATGCATAGAGTTGATGATTTCATATTGGCCTTCACAGTGATGAAACCAAATACTGAAAGATGAGTATGATATGCACATTCAGGATACCGACTAGGCAAGCAGGTAAGAAACAATTACTTAAAAGTATAATACTACATGTAATACTCTCAATGTTCACTGCAATCTATTACACGTGTCACAATTATTAAGCGTCACGTCACCATGAACGTAAGATTACACTACAACTGTTCGGAGTCACTCCAAGGCCGACACAATAGAGGTCGACACAAGCACCCTGCAATCCAAAGGAACATACTCAAGAAGTAAGAATATTAAATTTGAAAGGAGAAAAAAAAAACGAAATTAGATAAAAATGTAGGAATTTTAGATTCATAAGAACCAAAATTCGAATCAGTGGGTCATTAAGAAACAACGAAAAATAAAAGCCAAATCAGTATAAAAATGTTTTGCATTTCTGTTTAATGTTTGTTTTTGCAGAAAGACAAAAGTAAAACAAAGATGTAGGTTTGATAAAAAAAAAACGGAACTTTCTAGAGAGGGGGGCGAAAACAATTCAACAAAACCAACCCGCATATCCCCAAATTGAGAGAATCCGACACAATTCCTCCCATATTCAGATATTTGAATCCCAAATCCAAACCCAAACGGTATAGAACTAAATCCATTGTAATCACGGAGCGAAGGTTTTATCACATTTCTGCTTTCATTAATTTTTGGCACTCATATTAAAAAATCTCACATTAATTTCCCAGGGGCTCACATCTGGAGAGTATAGGCTTGGTACAAAGAGGGTCCTGAGCTGCATATCATCCGTCTTCTCTTTCTTGGTGATTACTCTCTCTCTCTCTCTCTCTCTCTCTCTCTCTCTCTCTCTCTCAGGGTAATTTGGGAATATTTTTTGGCTGGCGCAGCATAAGCTTCTGGCTTCCTTGCACCATATGGTTAATAATAATAATAATAATAATAATAATAATAATAATAATAATAATAATAATAATAATAATAATAATAATAATAATAATAATAATAAGGTTATACTACAACATAACGTTTTAATATTATGTGATATGACTTATTATTATTATTGCTCTTTATATTATTTCTCCCTGATGGAGGATTCCACTTCGTGATGGGTACTGCTACTAAGTACATAGAGTGGTTGTAATATTTGGTGTTACTGTTGGTCAAAGAAATCTCGGACTATCCTACAGGTGTTCAGGATTGCGACTTTCTGGAGTTCCTTGTAGGTGTTCTCTGGGAGACCTATTGCCGCTAGGCTGCTATGTAGAGTCTTTGGTACCATACCGTTGGTTGACACGATGATCGGGACGGTCGATACTTCTTGCATATGCCACATTTCCTTGATCTCATGTCTCAGTTCCGTGTACTTCCTTTTTTCCTCATGGGTTTTCTGGACATTGCTGGTGTTGGGCACCGCTATGTCAATCAGATAGGCAGCCTTTTCCATCTTGTCCACAAGGATAATATCCGGGCTTTTGTGCGAGATGGTCTTATCCGTTATTATGGCCCGATCGCAGTAAAACTTGTGGGTTCAGGTCTCTAGTACTGCCTGGGGTTCGTACTTGTAGTATGGTACACTTTCTTTGGTCAACTGGTATTTCCTCGCTAACTCCTGATGTATTATCCTGGCTACCTGGTCGTGTCTATGAGTGTACTCAGTCTGGGTGGTCACCTTGCATCCCGCGGTGTGCTGGATCGTTTCTGAAGCCAGGGGCATCGTCGACATGTGTCATCTGACATTCCGGGCTCCGTTGCGATGTATTTTCTATAGTTTCTGGTGTTGATTACCTGGTCTTGGATGGCCAGCATGAAGGATTCATGCTGGCCATCCTTCTTTGAGGTTATATCCCGATGCTTTTGAACCATGCATTGGAAGCAATGTTATCGATGTGATCTTGATGGAGGTCATTGTAGTGTCTACCATGGAGTGTCTTCTTTGCTCATCTTTCTAACTTTGTTTCTTGTACCATCTGGGAGGGAGGAGGTTCCTCGCTTAGGTTGAGTGGGGTAAACCACTGATCTATCTTCCTTATGGCCTGGTGGAGTTGTGTTGTGTTGTTCTCGAAGTAATCCTTCAGGTTAACTATCGTTGTCTACCGTTGCTCTGTCAGGTCTATCAGGTCCCATCCTCCCTCTTTCCGAGCTATTATTAGTCTCTCCACCGCTGACTTCGGGTGGTGTTGGTGGCTCTTGGTCATCATTCTCCTTGTCTTTTGCATGATATCTTCTAGCTCGGTGTTAGTCCAATCTATGACGCCGAAGGTTTATGTTAGTACTGGAGCTGCATAGGTGTTTATGGCATTAACTGTGTTCCCTCCGTTCAATTTTGCTATCCGCAGGCTTCTGAGTCTCTGATGATATTTTTCGGTCAGGTACTTTTTGATTTCCTTGTACTCTAACTGCTCAGCCTGCATCATCCCTAGGTATTTGTAGGTCTCTCTTTCTGTCATAACTTCGATCTCTTTACTAGTCAGCAGCTGGTAGTTTCGGCCAACTAATTTTCCCTGGTACAGTGTGGGTCTTGCATTTTTCTAGACCAAATTCCATCCTTGAATTTAGTCTAAGAAATTGCTAAATTCTTCGGTGATCCGGAGTGGTTGCTGGAGTTGCAACTCGGTTGCTGCGTAGAGCTTGATGTCATCCATATACATCAGGTAGGTGAGGGTGTATAGGTTCTTTCTTCCTTCTTTGAGGTTATATCCATAATTGCTGCCGTTAAGCATGGTGGATAAGGGGTTGAGTGCTAGACAGAACCACAGTGGGCTCAGAGCATCTCCATGAAAGATTCCTCTTCTAATGGGGATTGGCCTGGTTGTGATGTTCTCGACCTTAATGGTGGTACTCCATTTCGCCCTTGTTGCTCCTTGGAAGTTTGTCACTATCGGATTGTTCTTGTAGATTTTCAGAGTCTCTATTAGCTAGCTATGAGGTACGGAGTCGAAGGCCTTGTGGTAATCGATGTAGGCAGTATATAGGTTACGGGGTTTCTTGAAGGCTTGCTCCATAACTGCAGCATCTATGGTTAATTGCTCCTTGCATCCTTTGCTCCTCCGCTTGCATCCTTTCTGCTGTTCGGCCATTATGTTCTGACTCTCTCGAAGTGGTCTGATATCATCTTAGTTGACAGCTAGTCAGGATCTTGTACATCGTTGGGAAACATGTGATTGGCCTGTATTTCGCCAGGTTTCTTGTATCTTCATCTTTAGGCTTCAGATATGTGACTCCTTCAGTGAGAAACTTCAGGATTGTCTCTGGGTGCCTTATTATTCGAGTGAACTGCTCTTCTAGGTGCTTGTTTGTGCAAGTGGGTTCTTGTACCAGTAGTTGTGGATGTTATGAATTCCTGGGGTTCGCCAGTTGTGGGTGTTCCTGATCGACTGTTTTACTTCTTCTTCTCAAATCGCTCACTCTCTCATCGCTTGTATGTCCTTCCGTTTCTACTTCTATCCAGAGTGCTCTGCTGTTGTCTTACTCCACTGCTCCAGCGATTTCTACAGAACTCTTCGATCGTCTTCTTCTCGGGTGGTCCGTTTCCTACTTTCTCTTGTTCACCCAGTTTCCTGTAGAAGGCTCCTTGGTCCTCATCGAAGATTCGGTTGTTTATTTTCCTCTGGGAGCTCTCTTTGTATCGGTGTAGTCTCTTGCTGAGTGCGAGGAGGTTCTGCTTCAGTGTGTCCAAGCATTCTCCTATTCTCTGATTTCTAGTCTCATGTTTGCTGTGGATGCAGTCTCTCTTGAGGATGCTCTTCACCTTTCCAATCAATTTCTTACTTCTATTACTCTGTTGGTACTGGGTCAACTGACCTATCTTGACTCTTAATTCTTCTATCTTCTGCTGAAGTCTTCTTTCCCAAACTGGCGGTTCCTTCTGTTTTCGGTAATTCTGCTGCTGGTCTCGTTTCTTTTCCATTAATCCTAGTGGCTGCTATGGCAGCACAGTATACGGCTGTGTGGATAGCCTCCAGCGTTGCACCATTGTTGTCAAGGTAATGTGGCATTATTTGCCGGTTGAGGAGGTCTGTTACTCTCTACAGGAATTTATTTGGCCTCTGCTTAGGTATCACATGGGTTCTTGTGGAGTCCATTCCTTCCAATTCTGTTAGAACTTTCTTCCACTCGTCTTCTGTTATTATTATTATTATTATTATTATTATTATTATTATTATTATTATTATTATTATTATTGTTCTTCTTCTTCTTCTTCTTCTTCTTATATTATTTCTCCCTGATTGGGGTTTTATCTCTCGATGGGTATTGCTACCAAGTACACGGGGGGGGGGGGTTGTTATATCTGGCGTTACTGTTGGTCGAGGAACTCTCTTACTATCTCACTACAGATGTTCAGGATTTCCACTTTCTGGAGTTCCTTGTAGGTGTTCGCTGGGAAACCTATTGCTGCTAGGCAATAGGTTTCCCAGTAGGGTAGTTGGCACCATACCGGTGGTTGACACAATGATCGGGATAGTCGTTACTGGTTGTATTATTATTATTATTATTATTATTATTATTATTATTATTATTGCTCTTATAGCATTTTTTCCTGATTGGGGGTTCCACATCATTACAGGTATTGCTAGCAAGTATACAGGTTGGTTTTTTGTTATGTCTGGTGTTATAGTTTAGCATTAGTAGAGGCATTTGATGCAAGAAAGCAAGCTTATGCAGCATCAGCCAAAAAAAAAAAAAACCACTTCCACTTCACCCCTCTGTTCGTTCAAAATACCTGTCCAGCTGAGCCTTAAACTTATTTAGGCTATCAACCTCCACTACAAGGGATGGAAGTCTGTTCCACCAACCAACCACCCGCTGGCTAAAGTTGGTCGACAAACTCTCTGATTATCCTACAAGTGTTCAGGACTGCTATTTCTGGAGTTCCTTGTAGGTAATCTATGGGTTCCACATCATTATGGGTATTGCTAGCAAGTATACAGGTTGGTTTTTTGTTATGTCTGGTGTTATAGTTGGTCGAGAAACTCTCTGACTATCCTACAAGTGTTCAGGACTGCTACTTTCTGGAGTTCCTTGTAGGTAATCTCTGGGAGATCTATTTATGCTATGCTAAGCTGTTATAGTGGGTCTTTGGCACCGTACGTATGGTTGACGTGATGATTAGGATGGTCGTTATTGTTGAACTCCTCTCTTAGGTTCTCATGGGTTTTGTTTGGAGGTTGCTAGTGTTGGGTACAGCTATGTCAATCAGATAGGTAGACTTTTCCTTCTGTCCACAATGGTTATATTCGGTCTGTTTTTTATCTATACATAAAAAAAACTTTTCCTCCTAATGATACTTATTCGATCCAATGGGGAAAGAGGGTGAAGAATTTATGTCCCTACAAATCGCAGTTAAATAATTACATAGATCATTTTCTGGTTAGATTTCGACTAGTGCGTTATAATGTGACTATACACCGATGAGCCAAAACATTATGACCAGCCAGTCGTTATGTAAAACGAAGCAACTTCAGGTGAATTACGGTGCGTGCACAGGTCATGACATGGTATAAATAACCCCTGATACTAAGCTCCGTTAATCGGTGTTACTCTTGATCTTCACATGGGAAAGGCAGGACTTAAGCGAGTTTGACAATTGCCAAATTGTAATGGCCAAATGACTAGGTGAGAGCATATACGGAACGGCACGGCTGGTGGGATTCTCAAGGTCAGCCGTGGTTAGTACCTACCGAAAGTGGTCCAAGCAGGGGAATCCACGAACTGCCATGAGGTGTTGGACAACCAGGGCTCATCGATGCTCGAGGTGAGTGAAGACTCTTCCCATATGGTACATGGCTAGAGAACTAGAGAAGGGCGACTCTTGCGAAATTCAGCACTAATTGGAATGCTGGTGATGGGAGTAATGTGTCACAACACACAGTACATTGAACCCTGTTAAAAATTGAGCTGCGTAGCCGCAGGCCACTCCAAGTGCTCAAGCTAACCACGGTTGACCTGCGACAGCGCCTACAATGGACACGCGAGCATCGAAACTGAGCCTTGAGTGATTGGAAAAAGGTTGTCTGGTCTGATGAATCACAGTTCCTGTTGCACCACGTGGACAGCCGGATACATATGTGTCACTTACCTGGATAAGTGATGGCACCTGGATGCACTGTGGGACAAAAACAAGCCGGTGGCAGCGGTGTCATGCTTTGGGCGATGTTCTGCTGGGATACCCTGGGTCCAGTCATCTATGCCTCAGGCACTCTGTTATCTACCACCAATCTAAACGTACACAACCAAGATACACAGACAGAAAATGGCGAGGAAAACATCAAGCAAACAGTAGCATCGGCTATTGACCCAACCCTCCCTGAAGGATTGTTCAAGAACAAGTCGAGAAACTTTGTCTCCAAATTGAGAGCATACTCAAGAAAACCTCCAATTGGCTCACCGCAGTCCTCCGTGGGGACCTTGTTAGCTGATAGACCAAGCTAGAAAGCATACTGCTTTCCGTTCACTCCAAATTGGAAAGAAACGAAGCAAAACTAGAGGCATACATGGAATGTAGGGGTGAACAAATGCCATAGCGTGCCCCTACATACGCTGAAACACTGAAGAATCCAAACAAACAAAATCCCACACTACCTCAAATCACAATAATGACGAAAAAGGGGACTCACTTCCCAAAACCCCACCTGGTCCTGCTAAAGCCAGCATCCACACAGGCCACAAAAAGAAGTGAACAGATAAAGGGAAAAGTGAAAATAAACCTTGCAGGCGACCTTAAAACCACAAAAATAAAGTGAATAAGAAAAACAAGAAACATAGGGCTCATCAGAGAATGGTGCCACTCAAAGCCTAAAAAATGCGAAAATTCGAACCCTGGGGCTAGTTTCGCAACTCTAAAGGAAAATGGCCTATCAATTATAATGTTTGATATTGACAAAGATCTAGATAATTTCACAATTAGAGACGAACTCTACCAAAGAAACCTACATATAACATTCCCCAATGATGACCCAGCCACTCTCATAAAACCAAAACACCTGACCAAATCCAGAACAGGCACTGCAACCAATTGGGTTGTAGAACTGGCCCAAAAAGCCTGGCAGGCCATACAACGACAGAACAGAGTCTTTATAAACTGGGGCAGCCACCGTTTCAAGGAATACGTGGCTGTGCCCAAATGTTTTCGGTGTTGCCGCTTCGGCCACACCACGCACGCCTGTGCACAAAAAATACCAATTGTGGCCACTGCGCACAAAAGGGCCATGAATTTAATACATGCCCAAACAAATCAGAAGAGGCAATCTGTGTAAACTGCAAAGAGTATAACATGTAACACACACACTCCAGCAGAGATAATAAATGCCCAGTCTACTTAAAAACAAAGAGCTTCCACAAGTCCAGAATCAATTATGGGTACCTACCATAAACAATATAATTACAACAGAGTTAACTTCCTATAAAACAATGCACAAAGGGCAATTGGAGTTGCCAGCCAACTACGCCTCAAAGCGGATGAAGAAAATATAGATATACTTCTGGTACAAGAACCATACACTCGTGCCAAGGAAGTATGAGGATACCCAAACACCTATAAAATTTTGCAATGCCAGGATGACACCCCAAAGGCTGCAATCCTGGTACATAACCCAGACTTCACAGTGACCAGAATCTTCCGTTTCTGTCTTCCCCCTGGACGGCCTCTGCACACATCATCTGCCTTGTCGACGAATTCTACGCTGTTTCTATATACTCCAGACCTGGAGACGACATTCATACGGCCATAGTCTACCTACAAACCCTATCCACTGAGCTCCCCTAATGCTAGAATACTCATCAATGCTGACTGACGTGAATTGCCGTTCACCCAGCTGGTTCAGTGAAACTGAAGGACGTCGCTGCTCAACGAACGGGCAATACCTGGAGGAATATCTTGCAAACAGTCCATACGAAATTGTAAACCATGCAAATAACCTACCCACCTTCTCCAGCATCCTTTGTGAGGCGACCATCGATGTCACCTTCGAAACCAGATCACTAGCAAAACATATCTCCATTTGGATTGTACAAGACAACTGGTCAACATCAGACCACCGCACAATCTAAGATCTAATGCTAAGATCCCTAGACCGCACGATCATTCCTAGACAACAAATGCAAATACACTCTCTGGCAAAAGCATACTGGCCCCCTCTTCTGGAAAAACCTAATCGCTGGCACTCAAGCACTCCAAGTCCAGGATCCACAGGCTGGTTGCTCAGACCTCCATCAACGAGCCGTAACAAAGATCATCACAAATGCTGCAAATGCTGCCATCCCACGAAAGATACCCATACCAGGTGCTGTTCCGTGGTGGAAACAAGAACTGCGAAACCTCCGACGATAAATGAATGCAAAACGCCGTGCCTTCCAGCGTGCGTACAGATTCTGGCCAGCAGCTGAGATTGAAGCCCTGAAACAGTCCTACAGAGAAACAAGGAATCAATACACCTCAACGATCAGGGAGAGGAAGAAAAAGTCATGGGAGCACCTTGTCACCACTGTGGGAAACAATGAACCATGAGAGGGGTCTACCAGATCACTACAAACAAACTCCCCAGGGGTGAGGTCATTCCCACAACCAAGACAGGCTAGTAGGGGCCAGACGTGTTCAAAGCCGCTGTGGATTTTTCTTATTTATTGATTTGAAATTATTGTTTTTCTAAAACTTTTGATTTGAATTTAGTAGTATAGCATTATTTTGTGATATTTCTGATTAATCTGGTGTATTTATTCTTTACTCGGCCTTGTAATTGCATAAAAGTATCGGTAAGGGTATCAAATCCACCTTTTACAAGTTACAACTCCGCTGAACGAGACGTTTTTTAGCCATATTTAGCCGCTTATTGAATATTTTTTACATCAAATTATTTTTTGTAAGTAGCTTATAGACCTAGTAAGGATCGTTAGTTTATACTGAATCGAGACAGCTAGATTTGAAAGTTCATTAATACTTAAGTGTCCATAGATTACCGTTCGTAAATTCCCGCCTTTGTCTTTGTCATACGAAAGTTATATATCGAACATAGATAGCGTTAGTATAGTATAGGTTATAATAGTTTCAATTAAACTTGTTGAACTTCGTTGGCATTTAAATTGCACTTTAACTAAATACATATACCGACTTAGATTACAAACGTAACATAATTAATTAATACATAACTGATACGGAAGTTATTAGCATTAGCATTAGCATTAGCATTAGTAGAGGCATTTGATGCAAGAAAGCAAGCTTATGCAGCATCAGCCAAAAAAAAAAAAAAAAAAAAAAAAAAGTAACATAAATAAATAAAAATAACCACTTCCACTTCACCCCTCTGTTCGTTCGAAATACCTGTCCAGCTGAGCCTTAAACTTATTTAGGCTATCAACTTCCACGACAAGGGATGGAAGTCTGTTCCACCCACCAACCACCCGCTGGCTAAAGGCAAATTTCCGCACATCTATCCTACATCTGTCTTTCCTCAATTTGAATTTATGCCCTCTCAGGTGATTTTTCTGAGCTAGAGGAAGAATCCCATCAGCATTGAGCATGCTCAAACCATTCAAGGCTTTGTACACCTCTATCAGATCACCCCGCTGGTGCCTAGTTTCCAGACACTGTAATTTGCAAAACTTAAGCCTTTCTTCGTAAGAGAACCCCTTTGTCCCATTCACCAATCTAGTTGCCCTTCTCTGTACTCGTTCCAGCAGCTCTACATCCTTCCTGAAATGAGGCCTCCAGGCCTGTATACAGTACTCTAGGTGTGGCCTGACCATTGCCTTATACAAGGGAATAATCACCTCCTTATCCCTGCTAGAAAAATTCCTATATATCATTGACAATACACCATGAGCTACTCTTGCAGCTCGTCTGCACTGCTCAGAGAACTTCATATCTGCCTGCACCACCACCCCCAGGTCCCTTTCATTCTCTACCACTGTCAGTGTAGTACCACAGAGTTGATACGTTGCTCTGGGGTTGCTGTTTCCCATATGTAGTACTTTACATTTGTCAATGTTAAACTTCATTTGCCACCTCGAAGCCCATCTGCTCAACCTTTCCAAATCCTGTTGCAGCAGCATAGTGTCAGTAGTGTCCTTGACAACCCTGCCAACCTTCGTATCGTCTGCAAACTTGGACATTAAGCCTGATATACCATCATCAATATCATTTATAAATACAGAAAACAATAAAGGCCCCAATACTGAACCCTGAGGGACTCCACTAATAACATTAGTCCACGATGAGCAGTGTCCATTGATTACCACTCTCTGTCTTCTCCCCCTCAACCACCCCTTTATCCATAGCAGCAACTTGCCTCCAATGCCACACTGCTCCAATTTGTGCAGCAGTCTTCCATGTGCAACAGTATCAAAAGCCTTTCTAAGATCCAAGTATATAATATCAAAGTTATTCCCTGCATCCAGTTCTTTTGTGACTGCATCATAGTATCCAATCAAATTGGTCAGGCAAGACTTCCCCTTAACAAAACCATGCTGTGTCCTAGCTATAACTGAAGTCTTGTCTAGATGATCCTGCAGTGCTTCTTTCACCAGTGCCTCCATTAATTTTCCGGGAACAGAAGTTAAACTCACAGGTCTATAATTACTTGTGTCAGCCTTTGATCCCCCTTTGTGAATTGGGGTCACATTTGCACATCTCCAGTCAATGGGTACCTCCCCTGAGTCCAAGGAAGCTCTCATAATTATGGCTAAGGGTTTGCTTACCTCCTTTGCTGCCTCCTTTAATATAACTGGATAGATCCCATCCACCCCAGGTGCCTTTCTTGTGTTTATCTTCAACAATTTCTCCTCCACTTTGCTCTCAGTTATTACAAGATTCTCTAGCTTACTGCTAGAGTTGAATACACCTCTGGCATTCCCCTCGCTGAATAACTCCTCATGTGTGAATGTCGATGCAAAATATTCATTTAGTTTGTTAGCTACCCGAGCAGGGTCATCAACAGTTGACCCATCGATCTCAAGTGGACCAATCTGATTCATCCCCTTCCTTCTAGAGTTTACATAAGTAAAGAACTCTTTGCTGTTTTTCTTCGCATCCCTTGCCAAGGATCTCTCGTAATCTGCCTTCGCCTGCCTAACCTCCTTTGTAACTTGGTTACAGATCAACTTGTATCTATCATAGGCGTCCGTGTCACGTGTTAATTTGTATGTATCCCATGCATTTTTCTTCTCTGCCATATGCCTCATTAGTTCATCTGACAACCATTTAGGCCTAAACCTTGAACAATATTTCTTAGTTGGTATGTAAAGCCTAGTAGCTGCCACGATAAGTTCTTTGAATGCTTCCCATTTTGAATTTGCTGTTGGCAATATCATCAGTTGATGCCACTGTATAGAATTTAAATACTGTCTCAGTCCATTGTAGTCGCCTTTACGAAAGCAATACCCCTTCCCTTTACCCCTAATGGTAGTTACCTCTTTGAGTAACTCCCACTTCAGCACACTGTGATCACTGCCACCAAGTGGTTCATTTATCTGTAGATTCTTAATGCATGAAGAATCACTACTGATAATCAAATCAAGAGTATTACTCCCTCTAGTTGCCTCCCGAACATGCTGATGTAGAAAACAATCATCCAATAAATCCACAAAAGCCTTGCTACTGTGTGAGTGACCAGCCCCCAAATTCCAGTCAATATCTGGGAAATTAAAATCCCCCATTATAAGACTCTCTGATTTACTGGCCCACTCTATTTCTCCGAACAGTTTCTTATTATACTCATCAGAGTCATTAGGCCTATAGCACACTCCTACTCTCAATTTTGATCTCCCAATGCTTATGTCACACCAAACTGACTCGACACTGCACTGTCCAGCGATGTCGACTGGCTTCACTTCCTTGGATTTTATGTGTTTTTTAACTAATAGCATAACCCCTCCTCCCTTCCTATCCTGTCTATCCTTTCTGTAGACATTGTACTCCCCAAATTCCAGTTCTGCATTTCTTATATCTGTGTGACACCACGTCTCTGAAATCCCCACAATATCTGCCTTTGATGTTTTGAGCAATACCTCAAATTCATCAAATTTATTTACTAAACTCCTAGCATTGGTGTACACACAAGTATACATGCACCTGTTCTTTTTCTTAGCTACCCTAACACAACCCATGTGTTTACTTGTACCCCAATGATTCCCAGCAGTCTCTGAATTATCCTGCATCTTATTTTCCAGGCTGCGGCTCATTCCAATAGAAGCAGTGCAAGAATCACTTTCACCTCTGCCAGTGGCTACTGTTAATCTATTAGTCCTTGTATCCCCCCAATCTAGCAGTTTTCCGACCCACCTAACATTGCCTCGATAGCATCAGCAAACATTCTTGCACCCTTTCTATTTAAGTGTATCCCATCCCTGTAGAAGCAGTCTCTCCTGTTAACAAGTACAGACCAGGCTGAAAAAAATTCTACCCCTTGAGCCCTGCACAATCTTTCCAGGGCCGAATTGATTGACAGGGCTCTCATCATATACTCCCTCCTATCGTGTCTGGGCAGAATTGCAGACACTTTCAATTTCAACCCTAATTCACGGCTTTTTTTCATCAGTGACCTGTACTTGTCAAGTAATTCCGCCGGTCTTCTACTCTTAATGTCATTAGTGCCAACGTGTACAACTATATCACCTTTTGTGCCCTTAAAAGATGATATCCGCTCTACAACGTCATCAACTTTTGCCCCTGGCAGACATAAAGGGAACTCGGAGATAGTTAATACTTGACACTAAAAATATATACATACCATTATAACTGTGTTGGGAGATAAGTTAGGGTTATAAACTGAAATTGAAATTTTATTTAAATTAAAAGTAATCATGACTCAGACCAGGGCAGCAAAACAAAAGGCTCAAGCTAATGGAAGTGCTGTGGCTCAGAGGAGAACTGAGGGGGGCAGTTGCCTTCTGAATCACAGCCTTCTAAAATGCACAGCTTGCATGATGTTTGTGGAGCATTCAGGTACGGGACATGATATTTCCATGGGGGATGTCTTTGTGTGTGCGCAATGCAAGGAGTGTATCGAAATCAGGCAACAACTCAGCGTTCTTATGGGCCTATATGAGAGCTTGAAGGACAGGGTGGATGCCCTCGAAGGAACTAAATTGAGGGGCCCATCAAGCTCTCAGCTGCCCACATCAACGCCAGAGCTTGCATTTGGTCATCGTGAAACACAGCGACAACCCCCAAGGCAGAATGCGCTGGTCCCAAAGGACCTAGTAGTTGTTGGTGACTCTATTGTCACGGAAACGGGGAACATGCTTTGTAAAAAGGATAGGTGGAACAGGACCAGAGTATGTCTGCCAGGGGAAAAGGTTGATGACGTTGTAGAGCAGATATCATCTTTTAAGGGCACAAAAGGTGATATAGTTGTACACGTTGGCAGTAATGATATCAAGAGTAGGAGACCGGCAGAATTGCTTAACAAGTACAGGTCACTGTTGAAAAAAAGCCGTGAAATAGGGTTGAATTTGAAAGTGTCTTCAATTCTTCCCAGACACGATAGGAGGGAGTATATGATGAGAGCCTTGTCGATCAATTCGGCCCTGGAAAGATTGTGCAAGACTCAAGGGGTAGAATTTTTTTCAGCTTGGACTGTACTAGTTAACAGGAGAGATTGCTTCTACAGGGATGGGATATACTTAAATAGAAAGGGTGCAAGAATATTTGCTGATGCTATCGAGGCAGTGTTAGGTGGGTCAGAAAACTGCTAGCTTGGGGGGATACAAAGACGAATAGATTAACAGTAACCACTGGCAGAGGTGAAAGAGATTCTTGCACTGCTTCTATTGGAATGAGCAGAAGCCTGAAAAACAAGATGCATGATATTTCAGAGACGGCTGGGAGTCATTGCGGTACAAGTAAATACATGGGTTGTGTTAGGGTAGCTAAGAATAGAAATAGGTGCATCTATACTTGCGTGTACACCAATGCTAGGAGTTTAGTAAATAAATTTGATGAATTTGAGGTATTGCTCAAAACATCAAAGGCAGATATTGTTGGGAAATCAGAGACTTGGTGTCACACAGATATAAGGAATGCAGAACTGGAATTTAGGGAGTACAACGTCTACAGAAAAGATAGACTGAATAGGAAGGGGGGAGGGGTTATGCTATTAGTTAAGAAATACATAAAATCCAAGGAAGTGAAGCCAGTGGACATCGCTGGACAGTGCAGTGTCGAGTTAGTTTGGTGTGACATAAGCATTGGGAGATCAAAATTGAGAGTAGGAGTGTGCTATAGTCCTAATGACTCTGATGAGTATAATAAGAAACTGTACAGGGAAATAAAGTGGGCCAGTAAATCAGAGAGTCTTATAATGGGAGATTTTAATTTCCCAGATATTGACTGGAGTTTGGGGGCTGGTCACTCACACACACTAGCAAGGCTTTTGTGGATTTATTGGATGATTGTTTTCTACATCAGCATGTTCGGGAGGCAACTAGAGGGAGGAATACTCTTGATTTGATTATCAGCAGTGATTCTTCATGCATTAAGAATCTGCAGATAAATGAACCACTAGGTGGCAGTGATCACAGTGTGCTGAAATGGGATTTACTCAAAAGAGGTAACTACCATTAGGGGTAAAGGGAAGGGTTATTGCTTTCGTAAAGGCGACTACGATGGACTGAGACAGTATTTAAATTCTATACAGTGGGACCAACTGATGATGTTACCAACAGCAAATGCAAAATGGGAAGCATTCAAAGAACTTATCTTGGAAGCTACTAGGCTTCCAAGATAAGTTATCTTGGACTCCACCTAAACCGACCACCGCAAATCAGGATCCATAATACCACGATCAAGTTTGCCATGCAACTCAAACACCTGGGACTTATCTTTGATGGAAATCTAACCTTCAAGCCATACCTCACCTATATCCAGCAAAAAATAAAAGGCTACTTGCCAATTGGTTGCCAGAGTCGCCCAGAGGGATTGGGGGTCTCACACGGAGAACTCTCAGCCTCTTCTGCAGGACAGCAATCCTACCCGCCATAACCTACGCCGCTCCGGTATGGTTCAGAAGAGCCACAATCGCAACCAACCAAAGAAAACTGGAGAGTATACAACTCTCAATCCTATTGACCATTTCACGGGCTTGCCGCACTGTCAGCCCTCATGCCCTACAGGCCCTGGTGGGCGCTCTACCTCTGGACCTGGAGATTGTGTAGTGTGGCATACTCTACAACCTGGCAAGAGGAAGATCGACTACAACCACTCCATGGAAAAATGGCGACTCTCCACATTCCTCAAACAGACCTGGCAACAATGCTGGTATGACACAACCAAAGGTGTAATAATGAAGACATTCTTACTAGAGCTTGACAAAACCCACCCAGTACCACCATCCTGGCCTCTTCACTACTTATCTTATGACTTGTCATGGTGCCATCAAAGGAAAACTAATTACCCTAGGCTTGATTGACAACCCGCTTCTCTCCTGTGGCCTCCTGTAATCCTGGGAAAACATAATGTACCACTGTCCGCTATAGGAAGACCTCCGCTGCATACTGATCACAACCATCCATTTCAACCCGAAGAACCAGGAGCACTATCTTCTGGAATCAAAGGAAACATACAATGCCTTCACAAAATTCGCCCATGACCTGTTTGAGAGACGAAGAACAAGCCTACCACCATAACATGAATCTCCCAAAGGAAAAATCACCACTCATACGCTAAAGGAACTGACTATACCAAACTAACCGGTAGAAATCAAACACACTTTCATGACTATGAATCTCCGACGGGATTCCTCCCACAAATGATCCTAACATCTTGAAAACCAAGACTGGGATGCTGTCCTAGCCACAGCTTTTCTACTGGATGTCAATCAACAGCTATTGCCATTGTGCCATACAAGCGATTTGAACTGGCTCCCTTGCCAGCCACTGTGCCTCCCCTTACCTGGGTGGGGGGAGTAGACGGCCTCGTTGTCTCCTCCCCCTTCCGCAGCTCCCACTTACCCCTCTGGTGGGGCATGTCCATGCCCCACTCTAACTGGAGTTGTCTTCCCTATGGGCTCCATATTTCTGTCCATCCCCTACAAGTCTTCAGTCTCCCCCTCCTACTCTACCTGCACGCAAGTGAATGCCCCACACAAACTAAATTGAACAATCTAAAATCAATGTTGTCCACCATTTTTGGCTTTCTTCTAGCGCTTCCCCGCGACACTAGCGATCACTTTTTTTTTTTTTTTAGGTCCTAGCCATTGAAATCTCAGTAAATTAGGTGGCAGGACCTGCCAGAGTAAATCTTAAACTACTAGGTACCTGGTCTGCCTCCACGGGGCGAAAGTGGGGCAACGTCGGGCCTCAGCAGAGGTCTGGCGGCTAAATTGCCAGAAGAAGAACACGGTACACGACACCACACACTTTAAGATCCATACACTTTTAAATCTCTGGCTTTTACAGCGATCTGTATCACCACACAATGTAAACTACACGAAGATGGGGGAAACCCCTGGTGCCATCTGACCCTAAATATACTGCACAACACATGATCCACACACTTTTAAATCTGTGGTCTTGACAGACGGGATTCCTGCCACAAATGATCCTAACATCTTGAAAACCAAGACTGTCCCTCGATACAGCAAACACTCGCGGAGATGGGAGAAATTCCTGGTGCCGTTTTACCCTCAACACACTTTGTACTTTGTACCTAAACATCGGACATATTGGCGATCTTCCGATGTTTTGTACTTTGTACCTAAACATCGGAAGATCGCCAATATGTCCGCCGTTATAGTCGGACACATGAAATATCGCTCCGTAAATATTGCCTAATAAGATGTGTTTAGATTACAGTCTTAAGTTTCGAAAAGTTCTCCCATACGAAGATATCAACTGCAAGAGTCCATCAGTGAGTAACTTTTGGTTAATCATTGGGATTTACGCCAGATACTAGCATTATTTTCTGTTCTTCTCTGTTTGCAGGACTACATGGTCACCATGTGGCTCATGGAGGGAAAATAGAGAAGCGCTCCGAGATAACGCGGCTGCCGCGCTAGGATCTAGCCCTTGACTGGGGAGGGTGCCCCCATTAGTGTAAACCAAGCAGACTACTGGTCCAACCTAACTGTGATCAAAATTGTTTCTAATGCTGCGAAATATGTACTTAGTGATTCCCCCCCCCCCATAAACTTTCCATGATATCATCCAAACTTCCTTCTGGTGCATTTTACAGTAATTTTAATGCCATCATCATCTCTGCAGCCCCCAGAAAGCACATAGGAAACTAGCTCAACCGCTCTAGAGGTATTTCAGCACCTGGCTGCCCCCCCCCCCCACCAAAGTGATAGCCCATATCTTCAAAGGCTCACCAGTGGCAACCAAATACACCCACGAACTTGTGGCGTTCATCATTTGCCAACATTTTACAAACCTCAGCCAACGTTGTCAACAATTTCTCGCTCATTCGAACAGTCTCGCTAATTCGATCTGTAACGGAATGGAGTCTGCACCGGTAGCACAGTGGTATCGTCACCGTCCTCCCCACACCGGGTGGAAAAGGCCTGGGTTCGAATCCTGTCGATGACGTGAGGAACTTTAATGGGCTTTTTTCACTCTGTGGCTTAGTCCGTCTCAGGCGTAGATAGCAAGGTTCCCCCCCCCCCAGAAACTGGGTTTTTTGTTTTGTTTTTTTTGCTGGCATCTTATAATACTTATAATCTTATAATCATCTTATAATGCTTATAATGCTAGATAAGTGTTTTTTTTTTTTTTGCAGACAGTCAGAATGATTTTTTTTTTAAATTTAATTTTAATTTTTATTTTTATTTATTTTTGCTGCCTTAACCATGAAGTGATGATGCAGGATTTACTCCTGACTGCTTGCATATGTTTTTTTTTTTTTTTTTGCTTGTATTCCTGGTGTGGGGAGCCAGGATGTGCGGAAGGCGACACCTATCGGTATTGCACTTCATCCGATAGGTGTGGTGTTCCTGCATTGTGCATAGACAGGAATAATTGACACAGCCCCGGCTCTAGGGATGGACATCAGGAGGATTCGCCAAATTGGTGTTTGCTCCCTGGTGGCAGAGTGACTTTTTTTTTTTTTTGCTATTGGTAGATGTTCTGCTTGATACTGATCATACGGTGAAGATGGACTTTAAGTCTGGTGTCACCTTACATACATCAATATACTATGACTATATAACAGAATGTAGTCTGCGTGTGTAGCACAGTAGTATCGTCACCGTCCTTCACACACTAGGTGGAAAAGGCACAGGTTCGAATCCTGTCGATGACATGAGGAACTTTAATGGGCTTTTTTCACTCCGTGGGTGAGTTTATTGTTATTATTATTATTATTAGCCATATGGTGCAAGGAAGCCTGAGGCTTATGCTGCACCAGGGAAAAAAATATTCCCAAGTTGCCCTGAGTGAGAGTCAAAGGTAGAAGGGAATCACCAAGGAAAAGAAGAATGATGATATCCAGCTCAGAACCCTGGGCGTGCCAAGCCCATATTCACCAGATGTGAGCCCCTGGGGTTAATTTAGTAGATCTCAGGCGTAGATAGCAAGGTTTTTCGTCCAGCAAAACAGGAAAATCGACCATAGAACACACGCAATTTACAGACATAATGCACGGAAGATGAATTTAAATATTCGGGTGGCCTAATATAATAGTCTTTGTTTTTTTTTTTTTTTGTAACGGAGTGGAGTGAACTCAGTAACATGGAGGAGTATGGAGTCAAATGCTAGAGGAGAACAGTTGGAGCAATTTTTAATAACTATGAGTTGAATATAGTTAAATGAGTTAGGCCAGCATTCTACCTTTCATAATACGCAAGGGGAGTCAAATATCGATTTAACAATAGTATCTAATGCGTTAGTGGGTAGAATTAGGAATTGGAGGTCAACGAAGATTGGTCTACAAGTGATCATAAATTCAAGATATTAAAATAGATAGAAGGGGTGAATTTGAGGAGAAGTTTGCAGTGAGTTCCGCATGCTGGAAAAAATTGAGGATATTGTAAATAGGAGGTTATGTAAAGAAAGGAATGAATTACATTGCAGCTTGGCTGAAAGAAATTGTGTGATTTTGAGTAAAATAATTTATGAGAGTTGCTGTGGGTCTATGAGGAAGAGATTTAGGTTACGTAGGGTTGTACCTTGGTGGAATACAGTTCTGATGGAAATGAGGAGGAGGGTGAACAAGTCGAGGAGGAGTTACCAAAGAGCAAGAAGGAGAGGAACATTAGAGGAGGAAGAGGTTATGAAAAGACAGTACTTGCAGTATAGAAGTATACTGTTAAAATACAATATGAAAAAAGAGAAACATGAAAGAGATATTGCTGTTGTTGTTGGTTTTAAGAGCATTATCAACTAAGGCCATATTGCTCCGAGGATATGCGGTGGTCATTCCCTGACCTTTCCGCATCCTCTGTATTTGGTGGGCACGGACTCGAACCCGGTCTAATCAAGAAGCGTGTGCTATGCACTGCTGCTCCTGAAAGAGATATGTTAAGGAGGAAATGAACAAGAATGTATGGGGGTTGCCATACAAAATATTGTTTGAAAAACTGAAGCTGGGACAGGTATTCCATACTGTGAAAGTAGATCAATATATTATTGATTGGGAATCTGTGAAGTGTTTGCTCTCCTCGTTGTTTCAAAGGGACCGCCCAAGCATTGAGAATAGGGAACAAAGAAGAATTAGGAGTTTGAATATTGGTTAAGAAGGAGAACAGGATGAGGAAAGAGAGTTTGAGCAGGAAGAACTGCGAAAAGCTTTGGAAAAGGTGAAACTAAAGAAATCTCCTGGAAATGAGGGTTTATTACCTGAAGTGATTAGGAAGTTTTTGGAGAGAAATGGAGAAATGAACTTCTGGTATTATTTAATAAATGTTTAAAGGAAAAGACATTTCCAAAGATATGGAAGGAGGCCCATATAAAGGCCGAGATAAGGTAGTAACGGACCCAGGCTCATACCGTCCAGTGGCTTTATTGCCAGTAATAGCAAAGTTATTGGAGAGATTGCTAATGAATCGATTGGAGGAATACTATGGAAAAAGTGGAATGAGTAGCTCTAGGCAGTATGGCTTTAGAATGGATAAATATACTGAAGATGAAATTGATAAAATGGTGACATATATTTAAGAGACTCCAGAGAAGTATGTACTTGGTATATTTATTGACTTTAAGGGGGCATTTGACAGAATGTGGTGGCAGAGTTTTTAGCACGGCTGAAAGAGATGAAATGTTCTGGGCAGTACTATGGTGTGTTAAAGTCTTATTTTAATCAGAGGAGTGCAACAGCAGTTACAAAATATGGTAAATTCTCCGAAGAACTGGATAGAAGAGCCCCGCAAGGGTAAATTATTGACCCGTATAGCTGGAATGTGGCGATGGATGAGCTACTGGCTCATGTGTGGGACGGATGTGAGCTGGTGGCTTATGCAAACGGCCTATTAATAATGGTGAGAGGTAATTCAAGAAGAGAAATAGAGGATAGGTCGAAGAAAGCTGTGGGCAATTAGAAAGATGGGTAATAATGCATAAGATGGAGATATCTACTGGTAACACTAAAATGGTGTTGCTCAGAGGAAGGTTGAGTGAAAGAAGGCCACTTTGAAGATATTAGGAACATTTGTGGCATATGTCCCCACAGTCAAATACATTGGAGTACGTGTGGATGAGAAAATGTCCTTTTTGCCTCACGTGCAGAAGTTAAAAGAAAAAGTGCTGGTTATATACTCTAAAATAAGGAAGTTTAGTAGAGTAGAATGGAGGGTGAAAGGCAAATCCCTAGATTCCTCTATAAGTGTATCTTTGTGCCCATTGTGATTTATGCATGTGGACACAGGGTAACTAATAGTCACGTTAAAAGGAGTCAAATTTCTGCTGAGAGATTTTCCCTTTCGGCAGTGATGCGTTCGTGTAGAACAGTTTCAAATGATGCATTACAAGTGGTATCAGGAAAAGAACCAATTTATTTGGTTGTAATTAAATGAGTAATGGAGTATGCAATCAAGAAAAATAAGAGGATAGAAATATTGGGGATTAAATCTAATATTGAGGAAATAAGGTATATGGGAAGCAAGATCAAAAGAGAGAGAGAAAACGACTGCAACAAGAAATAGATAGTATTTGGCAAGAAAGGTGGAACTGTTTTGACAAGGGCCGTGTTACACATTCCTTCCTGCCTGGAGTGAAGGTAGTAAAAGAAATGGATGGATGGCCGGGCTTGGGTCTGATGGCTACAATGATAGTAACTGGGCATGGAATGAGGAAAAGGTTGGTGGAGCTGGGAATAGAAAATGATCCGAAGCATGGGCGTCCGCAGATGGGGGGGGGGGCAAACTGGTAACTTTCCCCCTCCTGGGATCGAATAAAAAATTCCACAAATTATAATCGTAAAAGTGATTAAGATGTGTAACCTTACACCCTCGACCATGGGACGCTTTGTCTGCCTTAAATTTTTATTACGGGTTGGCCGGTTTCGGCCCTCGGCGAGGTAACCAAACGACATGTGTTTCATCTCTTGCAGCAGTAAAACAGGTGTTCCTGTTTTTTGTTCATCTTTTTCTGATTTGTGAAAAAAAATGTTCATTACTGTTATGAACAGCGACCAGTTCATTTGCCCTCTGTGTCTAGTGAGTCACTGAGTGAAGTGCGAATTGTAAATTTATAGTGAAAAAATTTAAAAAGAAAAATACATTTTTAAAAGCAAGTGTATGTAATTTAATATAATCTTACTTGTTAATTTTATGATTTTTTTTTGCCTTTAAACTGAAATAATTTAATTTAGGATTTTGGAATTAATTAATTAGTTGATTTTTAATAAAATATGCTGGTCAATTTTTTTATATATGAAAGTGTGCTAAAAACTGTATTAATTCCGAATACTTTTTTTTACAAGAATTAAAGATCATTAAAATCGATGTAAAATGAAAATAATGTATTTATAGTTTTGTCCAAAAAAAAAAAAATATTTTCTTATTTGTGTTTCCCCTCTTTCAGAATGGATATTAGGAATTATTTTTCTTCCCTAGAAAAAAATGCAAAAAGACGTAAAATAGAAATTGAGCAGGAAAAATGCATGCCTTCGGATACATAAGTTGATCCGATTCCTGGAACATCGATTCAAAATGACTCTATCGAGTCAATTTCATCAAATAATTTATTAGAATATGATATTGGTTCTTACGTTGGAGTTTCCGCTATAACACCAACTTTAAAATTTGAAATCCTTTCTAATACTTAGGTTCCCAACAAGGACTATAATTTCAAAAAAGATTCTTCTGGAAAGAGACAGTTCAGATTTGCTTGGTTAGAGGAATACTCACCATGGTTGTGTTATTCAAAACTACAAAAATGTGCGTTTTGTTTGTGGGGCTGTCAAGGCGCATTTATAAAAACTACATTTATAAAATATAAAGATTTTAACCAAGCCGCCAGAAATCACATGTCATCTCAATGGCACAAAGAAGCTGTTATTGATGCACAGAATTTTATAACAATCCACAAATATCCAGAAAAAGATATAATTTATCAAATTGATAAATCAATACAAAAAACTATAGAGTCCAATAGAATTAAATTAGGTTCTATTTTATCAGCCATTGTATTTTGTGCCACACGTGATTTGCCGTTACGGGAGAAAAGGAGTGGTTCTGGAAATTTAGATGATTTATTTCAATTTCGGATCGAAGCGGGAGACTTAATTTTAAAAGATCATTTGATGAAAGCTCCTGCAAATGCCCGGTACACTTCTGTAAGAACTGAACATCAACTAATAGAACTTTGTGAAATGGAAATACGAGAAAGCATTGTATCTGCTGCAAATAAATCTATTGGATTTTCAGTCTTAGCTGAAGAAACCGCAGATATTGCAGGGATAGAGCAGCTTTCACTTTGCATTAGGTTTGTTGACGAAAATAAAAATATAAGGGAAGAATTTTTAGGATTTATAAAACTCTATAATATGGATGCGAAAAGTATTAGTTCTGCTATTTTAAATAAATGTACTGAATATGGTTTGGACATGAACAAATTAATTAAACAAGGATAGGATGGCTGTGCAAGTATAGCAGGAAAGGAAGCTGGTGTTCAAGCCCAGATAAAAAATATATATCCAAAAGCCACTTATGTACATTATGCTTCTCACAGATTAAACCTAGTTGTGAATAACCTAAACATTGTACCAAGTTCGCCAGACAATAGGAATTATAAAATCTATAGTACATTTTTTTAGAGAAAGTCCAAAACGAAGAGCCATCGTGCCAACAATTCCTTTACTTTCAGAAACTAGATGGACTTCGAAATATCAAAGTATATCGGTTTTTCAAAGAATTTTCAATAAATTAGAAGAAATTTCTATGAACTGGACAGGATCAACACATCAAGAAGCGCATCGCTTAGTAACATCATGTAGTACTTAAATGTTTATTATTTGTTTAAATATAATATCAAAATATTCTGCTATTCTCGAACCAATAACCCAAACATTACAAGCCATAGATGTAGATTTACTAGCCGCTCACCAACATATTCAGCACTTACTTAAAATATGTGCATTTCATAGGGAAAAATTTTAAGAGATTTATAAACTTTCACTAGATATGGCTGAAAAATTAACAATAAAAATAGAAATACCTAGACGATGTTCCATACAGAAATATAAATGCAATTATCCTGGAATCACACCTGAAGACTATTATCGGCAATCAATATTTATCCCATACTTAGATTCTTTAATTTCATCCTTAAAATCAAGATTTTTCTCGGATAACGAAATAGCATTTTCAGTATTTCAGTTTCATCCCAATCATATTCTAAAAGAAGAAATCTTTATTGTACAGCAAAGATACAATATATGCCCGCCACAGCCAGGAGGCCAGGGGCTTGACAATTTTATGGGGTGATATAAAAATATGTACAGTATAGCAAAAAGATAACATAACATGAAATTAACTTAAAAACGTGGCATTAACCATTCTATAGATATGAGTATATACATAGTTCTGAGGCAGACAGTACACCAAGGTATGTACACGTTCATATGTACAAGACACATTTTTCAGAATATTCACAGAATCAGAATATTTCACATGCGTGCATTAAGTTGTTCGGTATACGGTTTCGCATTTTCTTGTGGAACAGTTCGTCGATGTACCGGCGACGTGCCGTTCTGCGCATTATACAGATAGCAGGTGGAGATATCGGTTTGAGTCGACATCATGGGCCAAACAAAAGCGGAACAAGTTCGGCCAACGAGCGCCTGTATTTGCGATCCGAAGCGAATTTCTGGAGGTCTAACCCAATCATTAGCAGGGCTTGTATAGTTGGAAGTACTTAGGCGGGTAGAAGTCTGTCACTGATCTTCAGCCTGTTCTGCTGTAGCTGAAGAAGAGGGGTGGCTCTTAGGGAAGGTAGGGGAACATGCCACTGACATATATCCCAGAAGTCAGGGAAGCTGATCTTGCCAACCAGCATTTTGATAGTGGTCACAGTTCTCCTCATGCGGATTATTTGAGGCAGCCGTGGGATTTGAAGTTGGTCGGCCATGCTGGTGGTTCTCTGTTGGGGAGGAAGTCGATGTTTGCGGGTTGCTCACTTCACTATCCAGTATTCGCTGGCGAGGATGGGCTTCGTGAGAGAAGGTACTGCGGAGGCCCATATTTCAGAGGCATACAGAAAGGTAGGATACACAACGGTTTGCAGATAACTGATTGTAGTTCTTGCGTCTGGGTTGTGAAGAAAATGTTGACGGGCAATCCAGCATATTCGGCTGAACTTGCGTAAAACATATTCGATGCGAAAAATAGATAAAATAAAGTTCCAAAACAACGTCAAAAGAATAAGCGAAAAATACAATTTACAATATTTAGAAATACAGGCAACAACGTGGTATGAAAAATGGACAAATTTTCCTTCGACTGATATTCCCCAAACTTTACCAGAAGTTTTGGAACATTGCGACTATTTCCCTTCTATTAATTCGGCAATAACTATTGGTATGACATTACCCGTTACGACCTCTACCATTGAAAGAAGTTTCAGCAACTTGAGACGTGTGAAAACATGGTTGCGGTCCACTATCTCAGAAACTCGCTTATCAAGTTTATGTATGATTAGTGTGCACTAGAAGAAACTAGAAAATGTCATCAATAGGTTTGCAAGCGGTAGACGGAGAATTCAATTCTCATACGATACGTGATTATTGAAATTATATATATATATATATATATATTAATTCTTCTTTCCTTTATATTGTAAATTTATATACATTATGTATGTGTTTTTGTATTGATGCTATACTGTATTCTATAATCTACTTGTGAAAAAAAAAAAAAATTAAATAATTAAATAAAAATTTATTGATGTAGTTATTTGTCTCCAAGCTTTGCCCTCCGGGAAAATTTTCTGTGGACGCCTCTGATCCGAAATGTGTATGTGGACACATTGAAGATACGGATCATGTGTTGGAAAATTGTGCAAGGTACACAGAACAGAAAGAAATATTTTTCACTAAGATAGGCTCTGACTCATACACCTGCAGTGACTTATTTAAGAATAGGATTTGGTATGAAGCTTTTGTGGATTATGCTAAGGGAATTAATGAAATAAGGAATATAAGATTGAGAAATTAATGGATTGTATATAGGGTAAATATGTGCATATTAAAATAGAGTTTTAAGATTAATTTGCACTGATGCTATTTTTATTTACATTTTTTTAGCTCTTATATCTTTATTTATATTTGAGTTATTTTATTTATATTTTGAGCTATTTATATCACAATTGTTTATGCAATGATGAGTTTTTATTTGTATTAGCAATTGTTGAGTTGAAAGTTTAAAGTTTTATGTGAGCTTACAATTTGTAAAAAAAAAGGGAAAAAAGGGGGGGGAGGAGAAGGGAAAGGAAAAGTAAAAGAAGAAAAGGGAAGGAAAAAAAGAAAAGGAAGGAGGGAAAAAAGAAAAGGAAGGAGGGAAAAAAGAAAAGGAAGGAGGAAAAAAGAAGAAAAGGAAGGAGAAAATAAAAGAAACGGAAGGAGAAAAAAAAGGTAAGGGAAAGAGAAAAAAAGAAAAGAAAAAAGAACGCAGGAGAAAAGAAAAAAAATTATGAAAGAATTATAAAATGGGGGGGCACGGCAAAGGATCAATTAAAGATGAAATTATAGCTTTGTGATGTCATTTGATTCGTTAGTAATGATGACGTCAAGAATATTCTCACTCCTAGTACTTTCTTTAACATTTCTTTAAAATAATAATCATCTAGTTTATTTTTAAAAATATTTTCACATGCTGAGTTTCCTCCCCACTTATTTCAATCAATCTGTTGGCAGATTATAGTGATCCATAATAAGACATTCACGCTTTGCTTGCCCATTCCATCTGCCTTCGCAATCTTCCGGTCTGTAGATTACCTCCACTCTCATTATACCTTTGTTTCCAACTAACTCACACCACATATACTCATTGCTGGCAGATATAACTTCGGACTCAAAAAAAGCTCTTTTTTGCGCTCAGGCAGCTTTTGTTAAGAAACATGACCCTTCTATAATATCTCTATCTTTCTTAAATACATTATATATATATATATATATATATCGTACTGGAATTCGTCATGTCCAACTCCCTGGTGGCACCACGTTTCTATTAGTCATATTATTTCATCATTAATTGTCTATGGGTTTTTTTTAACTCGGTGGTTGAGTTAGTCTCTGGCGTGGATAACAAGGTTTTTCTTACTGGAAGTTTTCTTTCACTGTTTTTCTTCCAGAAAAATTAGCAAATCGACAAGACAGTGCACGCAATTTATGGACATAATGCACATGGGCAGAAAAGAGAACACGCTTCGTTGGTCTTAATATGACAGTTTTTTTTTTTTTTTTTACACCTCAGAAACTATAAAGAGAGAAGAACAAGAGGAATAGATTGAAGAAAGTAAGGATGATGAAGAGAGAGAGAGAGGTAATTTATTAGCATTAGTAGAAGCACAAGATGCAAGAAAGCAAGCTTATACAGCATCAGCTGTATAAGCTTGCTTTCTTAAGGAAGAACAGATGGAAGTTTGTTCCAGCAATCAACTACCCGTTGGCTAAATGCAAACTTCTGCACATATATTCTACAACTGTCTTTCCTCAGTTTGAATCTTTGCCCCATGAGGTTTGTAATCTGAGCAAGAGGAAGAATCCCATCAGCATTGAGCCTGCTCAATCCATTCAAGGCCTTATACACCTCAATCACATCGCCTCGCGGGTGCCTAGTCTCCAGGGGCGCCTCCGTAGCCAGGTGGGAAGGAGCAGCAGTCGCTTCTTGATTAGATCGGGGTTCGAGCCCGTCACCACCAAATACGGAGGACGCGGAAAGGTCAGGGAATGACCACCGCATATCACGGAGCAATATAGCCTTAGTTACTAATGCTCCTAAAAAAACCAAATAACAAATAACAAATAGCCTAGTCTCCAGAAGCTGCAATTTGCAGAACTTAAGCCTTTCTGCATAATAGTACCCCTTTGTTCCCTTCACCAGTCTTGTTGCCCTTCTCTGTACTCGTTCTAGCAACCCTACATCCTTCCTAAAATAAGTCTTCAAGACCTGGGTGTGGCCTGACCATTGCCTTTTACAAGGGAATAATCACCGCCTTATCCCTGCTAGCAAAGTTCCTGTATATCATTGACAAGACCCAATGACCAATTCTGGCAGCCTGTCTGCACTGTCAGAAAACTTCTTATCTGACTGAACAAAGTCTCTTTCGTTCTCCACTACCCTGAGTGTAACACCACATAGTTGGTACATTTCTCATTTCTCGTTAATGCTGCCCATATGGAGTACTTTGCATTTGTCAATGTTAAATTCAGTTGCCACTTCTCAGCCCATCTACCCAACTTTTCCAGATCCTGTTGCAGCAGCATACTGTCATTACTGTTATTAACAACCCTACCAACCTTAATAGATGATAATCTATTAAGCTTGATTATACCTTCATCAATATCATTGATGAATACACAAAACAACAATGGGCCCAACACCGAACCCTGAGGGACACCACTAATAACATTAGTCCACGTAGAGCAGTACCCATTCATCACCACTCTTTGTGTTCTCCCACTCAACCATCCTTTTATCCATTGTAGCAACTTTCACTTAATGCCATACTGCTGCAATTTATACAGTAGTCTTCCATGTGCAACAGTATCAAAAGCTTTCCTGAAATACAAGTATATGATAACAAAATTATTTTTTGCATCCAGTTCCTTTGTGACCACATCATAGTATCCAATCAAATTGTTCAAACAAGACTTCCCCAGACAAACGCATGCTGTGTCTGAATTTTTACTGCTGTTTTGTCTAAATGATCCTGCAATGCTTCTTTAACCAGTTACTCCATTATTTTCCCTGGAATAGAAGTCAAACTAACAGGTCTGTAATTACTTGTGTCACCCTGATCCCCCTTTGTGAATTGGAGATACATTTGCATATTCCAGTTCATGGGGACTACCCTCGAGTCCAAGGATGCTCTCAGAATTATGGCTAAGGGTTTGCTTACTTCCTTTGCCGCCGTCTTTAATAAAACTGGATAGATTCCATCCACCCAAAGTCCAAGTGTCTTTCTTATGTTTAACTTCAACAATTTCTCCTCCACTTTGCTCTCAGTTATTAAAAAATCATTTAACTCCCTGTTAGAGTTTGATAAACATCTTGCCCTCTCCTCCTTGAATAACTCCTCATGTGTGAATGTAGATGCAAAATACTCATTTAGTTCGGCAGCTATCTGACAATGATCATCTACAGTCAAACAATTGATATCAAGTGGGCCAATCTGATTCATCCCCTTCCTTTTAGAGTTTATATAAGTAAAGGAACCTTTGCTGTTTTTCTTTGCATCCTTTTCCAAAGATTTTTCATAATATGCCTTCGCTTGCCTAATCTCATTTGCTGATGTTACCAACAGCAAATTTAGAATTTGCTGTTGGTAACATCATCAGATGGCCACACTGTACAGAACATAAAAAATCTCTGAGACCACTGTAGTCGCCTTTACGAAAGCAAAAGCCCTTCCCTTTATCCCTGATGGTAGTTACATCTTTAAGTAAATCCACATCAGTACACTGTGATCACTGCCACCTAGTGGTTCCTTTATGTGTAAATTCTTAACGCCTGAATAATCACTGCTGATAATCAGACCAAGTGTGTTACTCCTCTTGTTGCCTCTATAACATGCTGCTGTAGAAAACAATAATCCAATAAATTCACAAATGCCTTTCAGGTGTGCAAGTGACCAACCACAAGTTCCAGTCTATACCTGGGAAGTTAAAATCAGTGGCGTAGCTACCATGTAGGCAGGTAAGGCAATTGCCTCCGGGGCCAGTACCCTTTAGGGGCACGGCGTCTTTGGCTGTCTCCTCTTTTTGCAATTTTCATTAATTAAGTAAGGGCCCGAACATGTTCTTTGCCTCCGGGTCCGAAGAAGAGTAGCTTTGCTACTGG
Organism: Mastigoproctus giganteus; assembly: GCF_048544385.1. Taxonomy (NCBI): domain Eukaryota; kingdom Metazoa; phylum Arthropoda; class Arachnida; order Uropygi; family Thelyphonidae; genus Mastigoproctus; species Mastigoproctus giganteus. Next base: position 93,656,745 of record NC_143583.1, on the reverse strand, counting down.
TTAAAATCCTTCATTATAAGACACTGATTTACTGGCCCACTCTATTTCGCTGTATAATTATTCATTGTACTCATCAGGGTCATCAGGCCTATAACAAACTCCTATCCTCATTTTTGCTTTCCCAGTGCTTATGTCACACCGTACTGACTCAACATTGCACTGTCCATATATGTCAACTGGATGCATTTCCTCAGATATTATGTTTCCTAACTAATAGCATAACCCCTTCTCCCTTCCTATCCTGTCTATCCTTTCTGTACACATTGTACTCCCCAAATTCCAATTCTACATCTCTTATTTCTGAGTGGCACCACGTCTCTGATATCCTAACGATATCTGCCTTGGGTGTCTTAACCAGCACTTCAAATTCATCAAATTTATTTACTATACTCCTAGCACTGGTGTACATGCACCTGCTCTTACTCTTAGTTATTCTAACTCGGCCCATGTATTTATTTGTTTTACCCCCAGCAGTTCCTGAAATCCCCATCAAATGGATTTTCAGGCTATTGCTCGTCCCAATAGAAGTAGTGCAAGAATCATTTCCACCTCTGGCTGCGACAACTGTTAATCTATTAGTCTGTGAATCTCCCCAGCTAACAGTTTTCCGACCTACCTAGCATTGCCTCGATAGCATCAACAAATACCTTGCTATCTACGCCTGAGACTGACTAATTCAGCCACGGAGTGAAAAAGGCCCATTAAAGTTCGCGTCATCGACAGAATTCGAACCCGGGCCTTTCCCACCTGTGGGGGTTCCCCAGGGCACTAGTAAAGTGTGTTAGCTGTCTGACTGCACCAGGAGTTTTCCCCATCTCCGCATTGTGTTCTTTGTACATGTGACACAGAACTCTGTGAAGGCCAGAGATTTAAAGCTGTATGGGGAGTGAAATGTTCTGTAGTGTTATGATCTGTTGTTTCTCCGACCATTTAGTCATTGGACCCCTATTGGGATCCACCGTTACCCACACTTTGCCACGAGGAGGCAGGTCAGGCATCCAGTAGATTATTTAAGTACGCTGGCAGGCCCTGCCACCAAATAAAAAAAAAAGGGTGAACACTAGAATTTGGAAAGGATGAAAGAGGTTTACGAGAAAGCGGTTGAATTAGATGTTGATTAAAATTTAGCAGCATTGTTAGGGGCGTACTCGGTCGGTTCAGTTAGAGTTGGGGGGCTGGAGACTGGGGGAAACATGTAGAAGGATGAGGACGATGGTGCAGGCATCCTCAAAGAGATCAGTGAGGACGAGCCCCACCAGGCGAAGTATGGGAGAGGCAGGGAGGGGAGGAGACAGAGACCTGTCTCCTGCCCCCCACCTAGGAATGGGGTTTTAAAGGGAACTTTTAGAACCGGGTTTGAGTACTCGGTTCAGATCGCCAAATGTCATGTCAGCAGTGGAGCTGCAGTATGTCTCCGTACTAAAAACTAATAAAATAAATAAATAAATAATTTTTATAATAAATTTAAAAAAGTTATTTATTATAAAAATAATAGATAAAAAACAAAATAAAATAAATTTTGCGTATTTAAAATTTAAAAGTAAGATTATTACAAAAAAGTACAGTATCGCTTTGACATTTTTATTAGGGACACTGCAAAAATTGCTTCGAGAGGGGTGTGACATTTTAATGGCATTATAATTATTGAAAATAATATGACATTCTACGATATATTAATTTATATCCGCTTTTTTTTACTATAGTGATATGTAAAATTAAAAAAAAATAAATAATAATATATATATATATACAAAGTGTCCATAAAGTCACTGTGCACTGTATAACTATAATAACTTAGGTTCTGCGAGTTAAAAACAATATGAAAAATTCATTGGAAAAGTAATTTATTCTAGATTTTATGGTAGAAAATAATTACTTAATTTTCTCTAATTTTGTTTTATAATTTTTTTTTCAGATAATATATCCTACAAGAGACGGCTTCAATAGAAGAGATGGACTAGCAGAGCTTAAGTCCATATCAGCGGTTAGAAGGTTTAAAACGTCACCTTATCTCTTGACAATTTAATGTTTAGTGATGAGGCAACTTTTCATATGGCACGGTTAATCGCATAATTGTCGTATTTGGGGAACAGAGAAATCCCATGAAATCTAGTAACATGAAAGGAATATCCCCAAAATCAATGCTCAATGTCTGGTGTGCCCTGGAATAAAAAAAAAAAAAAAAAAATTGAAGTACACAGGGACTTTATGGATACCCTATATTTCAAACCTGGTGCCCAAAATATTGGGCCCTAGGCTTACACCTATGTGTAAATGCGCCACTAAGAAAAATGTTTGTTTATTATACTTGTTAGATTATCCTGAATTTTTCATAATAACACGACCAAAATATTAGTTACAAAAGATATGGCTGGTTTAAGAAAAAAGCATTTCACTGTACTAGGACCACGGCCTTGTTACAAGAGCCCTAAAATCCTTAAGGAGAATGACTAGTAGGCTGTATAAAAATTCTTTGTTTTGCTTAAAAAAAAAAAAAATTGGCACGATCTGTCTACAAGTCTTTTGTAAACTAAACTTTTGTTTTCCATTAGCTTGAGAAAAGACAATGAACTTTCATTCAGCCAAACTATCATTTGGATTTATACTTTGTCAGACACATTTAGAACCTATTTTTTTTTTTTTTTTTTTTATTTAATAAAACATTCAATTGCAAATTTTGTCATAATTTTGTCTGTTATGATGACCTCCCGGTTATTTATCAATCACAATAGATAATCGATCGAATTGGGTAGACAGAGAGAACTATAGAATTTACTAACTGATATCATCTATTTATCATCTACTGTATTTCAAAAATGATAATCTTTTCGATATTATAATTATTATTATCTATCTATACATTAAAGAAGTTTTCCTCCTAGTGATATTTATTTGAGCCAATGGGAGAAGAGGGCGAGGCAATTACATCAGTACAAATGCAATTAATTATTGACAACTGCCTCCATAACGTTCACCAGACTCCTGCACGTGATCCTCTGTCTAACATTTGATGTTCCATTGTAACGTTTTTTGTATATTAATGAATATTGTATACAGTACTGTATTTGTAAATACTGTATTTCAGTTAAATATTTTAGTCCTGCTCTTTTGGATGCAACAATATTCCTCATTTATCATGGAACCCTTTTTTATTTTGAAAGCCTTTTCTTAAGTGGCCTATGTAAACGCAGGAAAATAATTACATAGTGATATTGGCTGAAGTCCAATACAGTATACACCGGCAGGATGAAAGCGAGGAAGACTGCGATAATTGACAGGTGAAGGCACCTCCCTTTACTGATTGTTTTGTGTCGTAGATGGGGGGGCGCTTAGCTTAGGTAGGGTGTTTATCCCTCCAACCCGCTGTTTTAAAATGGGAAAACGAGTTCCCGATTTAAAAACAGAGGAAAATGTGGAGGAAAACACCCTAGGCACATCAACCTAGGATGGGCGGGGGGGGGGAAGCGGTGGCGTCTGCCAATCACTGATTTGTTCTTGTCCAATTGTCTAAATATGGGAGTCACAACTTGTCAATCACTGCTTTAGTAGTAGTAGTAGTAGTAGTAGTAGTAGTAGTGGCATGTGATGCAAGAAAGCAAGTGTATGAGCTTATGCAGCTCAGCCAAAAAAAAAAAAAAAAAAAATCACACCATTCCCTCCAAATGACTGTCCAGTTCCTCCTTAAATTTATTTAACCTATCAACTTCCACAACGACAGATGGAAGTTTGTTCCAACAATTAACCACCCGCTGGCTAAAGGCAAATTTCCGCACATCTATTCTACATCTGTCTTTTCTTAATTTGAATTTATGCCCCCTTAGGTTCGTAATCTGAACAAGTGGAAGAATCCCACCAGAATTCAGCGTGCTCAACCCATTCAAGGCCTCAATCAGATCACCGCGCAGGTGCCTAGTCTCCAGCCATTGCAATTTGCAGAAATTAAGCCTCTCTCTCGGGAAGAGGATCCCTTCATTCCCCTCACCAATCTTGTTTCCCTTCTCTGTACACGCTCAAGCAAATCTACATCCTTCCTAAAATGAGGCCTCCAGAGCTGTACGCAGTACTCAAGGCGTGGCCTGACCATTGCCTTATTCAGAGGGACAATCACATTCTTTTCCCTGCTAGCAAAATTCCTATATATCATTGACAAACCCCATGACCTGCCCTGGCAGCCTGTCTGCATTGCTCAGAAAACTTCATATCTGACTGCACAATTACCTAGATCTTTTTCATTTTCTACCACCTTAAGTGTAGTACCACACAGTTGGTACGTTTCTCTGGGGTTACTTCTACCCATATGCAGTACTTTGTCAAGGTTAAACATCAGCATTTGTCAAGGTTAAACTTCAGTTGCCACTTCTCAGCCCATCTGCCCAAATTTTCTAGATCCTGTTGCAGCATCACACTGCCATTACCAACCCTGCCAACCTTTGTGTCATCTGCAAAGGTCGACACTAAGTCTGATATACTTTCATGAATATCATTGATAAATATACAAAACAACAAATAAATGTGTACACCGTTCTGGAAATTTACCGTGATATTTATTTGACCTTGAGAATGCCGCGCACTACAAATGCACAGGTAAATAATTACAAAGGTCAAGCAACTACAAATGCACAGGTAAATAATTAGATAGGTCAAGCAAAAGAATGATTAGATATCAACATCGAATCATTCCTGATTAGATATCGACCAGCGCGTTTCGACAGGTGTGTCTTTTACGTATAAAATATTAGACTTACTCTGTATATCTCTACATTTTACGTAGAAAAGCGTGCGTAGGGGGTGGGCGAGCAAAGCCCCCTAGTTATTATTATTATTAGCCATATAGTGCAAGGAAGCCTGAGGCTTATGCTGCACTAGCCAAAAAAAAAAAAAATTCCCACGTTACCTTTAGAGAGAGAAGTAGAAAGGAATCACCAAGAAAGAGAAGAATGATGATATCCAGCTCGAAACCCTGGGTGTGCCAAGCCCATACTCACAAGATATAAACCCCTAGGGGGGGAATCTCAGAATTCTGCGGCTAGCGTGATAAGTAATACGCCAATTACACTAAATTTGTAAACGTTTTTGCATTTATAACTTGTCCACTATAATGCTCAAGTAAAAATGCTTATTTTTTGTTTTTTCTTTTTTTTTTTAAATTTCGAAAATTGTCTTACCGGTACTGTCCTTATGTTTTCTTCAGGTGCGATGTTGTTCGTATTTGTAGAGTTTATCACCACTTTTTGTAGCATCTTGCAAATGTATGACCGGTGTCTATGAAACTTCTTAGAAACTTGATTATTATCGGGGGATCATGTAGTATATTATAAATATAATACAAAGTACAATCATACTAATCAAAAGTCAACAAACCTTTGATCCTTGGTCAATTTGATTGCACTTTGTTCGTCATTATGACGAAATTCAAGAATATACATTCCTTTAAATAAATAATCATTCCTCCAGCAAAATTGAAAGTAAACTATGTCATATGAAAGTACTTGACGCACTACAAAAAAATATCTTCAGCTACAAGTGTAGGTTCAAGAGATTTGAGGTTTTTTACTGTGTTTTTTTTTTTTTTTTTTTTTTTGCACGAAGTTGTCTTTAATGTAGGATGTGGCATTGACCCGCTTTTTGGTGAACATCTCTATCAGTATTAGAATGTACACTTTCAACCTGCCATTCGTCGGCTTGGCATTTTTCCAACTGGAAAGCGAAAGTAGTTATAAAAATACAATTCTGGACACTTTAGCCTGTACTTTTAGAGATTATCGGTGATAGGAACACATATCAAAAGCTGAAACCTTTATTCCTATAAAAAAAAAATTATACTTTGAATTTTCTTTTTCTATGAATGTAATTATTCTTGTTTATACATAGCAGACTTATCTCAGTACATCTGTCATATTACACTTTAATCTACTTAATGTTGTTATATATTTAAACTAGTCTCAGTATATTTGTCATATTGCACTTTAGTCTACCTAATCGATCCAATTGACCAGCTGATTGCAAAGCATATTTTGATCAATCGTAGTGCATGGAAATAAAAATATGGATAACACTAGTGCAAGAAACCTCACTAATTATTTGCCTGACTTATTTTCTTAAGTTTACATCAAATATTTTATGTACTTAATTAACATTTTTATAATAAATTTATAAAGAACAACCAAAAAAACTGTGATCGCGAGAACCTGTGCATTTTAATCACAAGGGTTAGAACTGCACAAATATTCTTAGAACTACACATTTGTGTAGTTCTAAGGTTAAAGAGATTTTTGAAGAACTCTTAAAGAAAAACTACGATCGTAGTGTGAAAGGCACACTACATTCATTTCACCTGTATCTCATATTGTGCTCATCCTTCACAACGAATTACCAAGTATTGCACTACCTCGAATAAGTAACGCTTCACTAATAGAAAAGACTATTTTTACTTATTCTCGGTGGGGGCCACCATCCAGACGGCACCGTTTCAAAGCTAGTTGGCTTTTCATCGGTGGGTGCCTTTCACACTACGACCGTAGTTTTTCTTTGAGTTGTCTATGGTGTATTTACACCGATATTATATAGATATAGAATCTTAAACTCTTAAAATATTATGCCTTGTTGCATTTAGTTTGTTTAAATAAATACGTTACATATGGAAATCAAGAATGATAGCGCGTGGTCATGTTAGATAAACATAGTGCGTGACCACGCTTAAATAGAAGCTTGTTTTATCACAGTAAAAAAGCTTCTGTTACGTATTCTGTATTTGTTACGTATTATCACGCAACCCGCATTTCTCTTCTCCCATTGGCTGAATAAATATCATTAGGAGGAAAATTATTTTAATGTATAGAAAGAAATAGCTCACGTGTAATGTTTTATAATTCAAAAATGATAGGCATTTCTTTCTTAAACATTATTATGGTTTGCTTATATCTTCTTCGTTTCAAATGTATAAACGTTTTCAAACGTTTTAAATTCGTTTATTTAAGCAATACTTTTTTCTATTGGAATAAACATGTAATAATGATCAGTTATTGAAACATATAAATGTTTTTTTTTTTTTTGTATATTGTTATTAAGTATGATTCTGAATGTATTGCCATTTCTTATGGAGAAAGATACAAAAAATACACACTGTATTATATCCCTTAAATCAGAACTTTTTATAGGAAACTGATTTTTAAGATTTTGGCAGCTCATCACTATTTCCAACTATTAAAGAGTTGTAACAAAAATAGACACGCAAGGAATCTTCCATTTTAAAGTGAATTTTAAGAATCATACTTAATAACAATATACAAAAAAAAAACATTTATATGTTTCAATAACTGATCATTATTACATTTTTATTCCAATAGAAAAAAGTATTGCTTAAATAAACGAATTTAAAACGTTTGAAAACGTTTATACATTTGAAACGAAGAAGATATAAGCAAACCATAATAATGTTTAAGAAAGAAATGTATTTTAAAATCCCAAATCACCCTGGATGAACCTTTTTTTTTAAGAATAACAGCAGTAAAAGCACACAGAGACTCCTGTTTCATCACTGACACCAGAAATCCCAAATTAATGCAGCACTCAAGCCCCTCATAGAGCTCATCATATCTTCCCTGAATCTTATCTTCCCATAATCATATCTTCCCTGAATCTTATCTATCCCATAACCATATCTTCCCTTACCTGATGAGGTAAATAACCCATGGTAACCTGATGAGGTAAATAACCCATTTACGCTTGTTAAAAAAGAGAAGATATCTATTCAAAAATCGCAAATTATATTTTTAAAGTACTTGGTCCTACTAGCTTAAGCTAACGTCAGTCTATTGACTTGGACTGTCGTCACAATCACTCCAGTCCTCTGGATAGCACAGTTGGTAGAATCACCATCCTCCCAACATCGGGTTAGAAACACCCGAGTTCGTGGCCTGTCAATGACGGGGAGAACTCTTATGGGTCTTTTTCACAACGTGGCTGAGTCAGTCGTCTCGAGCGAGGTTAGTGTAGTTTTTTCCTCCAGGAAATTATAGTTTTTCGTCCAGCAGACGGAAAATCTACCACAGAACACACGATACACGGAGCAATATGGCCTTAATCGCTGATGCTCCTAATAAAAAAAAAAAAAAAAAAAAGCCTCCTACTACACCCAAAAAAAATTCGAATAAGTTTAAATGCTGATGCCTCAGCTGTGCTTAATATAAACAATGACAGCATTATTTCTGTAGTAAAACGAGTTCAGAGTAATTGGAAACAAGTTTCGTTGATATTTTATAGTAATTGGGACTGACTGGGGGGGAAGGTTCTTGTCTTAAAGAGGTTTATCTGAAGTCATTGACTACATTTTTATTTTACTAATATTCTAGAAATGAGACTAGTAGCAAGCAGCGTAAGAAACAGGATTCTCCCCTCGGACAGCATGACATGCTAGACGGAGAAAAGTAAATTAGATTACAATTTTCTTACACAGTAATTCTGCTGAACTTTGAGGAATAAAAACTTAGCACACAATGCATCGGCCCAAAAAAAAAAAAGAAAAGAAAAGAAAAAAATACCTACCTCACCCGTCATCCTTGAATTTATTCAAATTACCCATTTCGAAAAAAACACATGAAAGTTTTTTTTCCAACAGTTGGCAGAAGATAAGCTTCCGAACATCTATCCTGCAATCATCCTTCCTCAATTTGAAGCTATGTCCCCCTCATGTGTGTAGACGCAGCAAAATTCATAATAATGAAGACTCAGAAAGTCTTCATTATTGGCACACTTTCTCCAGTCATCCCCATTTAGGGAGGGAAGAATGGGTTGAATCCCGGGCCCTAGCTACAATAAGGAACCCAAAAATTTACTTTTTAGTAATTGGGACCGCCCAAATATGTATATACATATTTGGGCGGTCTAAGGCCATAAAATGGTTCCGAGCGCTTGGCCCACGAGAGTACTTAAACTGGAATTGTTGGAAACATGCGTTCCTGTGCCATGTTGTCCGTGAATTACATACTAGTAAAACTGTTATAAAGTGAGTGAAGCGAGCCTCATGCTGGAAAATTTAACTCTCTCGCTCTTTCCATCCCTTCAAGCTCAGATCACATACTATCGGTGTGATAGTATGTGATCGCAGTGAATACCCCTGTCTTGGAGCATCTTTTGCCAACGTTACTATCTCGAAGTCCATTACGATAGAAAATTACTCAAGGAAATACCATCTTCCTCTATTCAGGCAATAGTCTCTTGACATGATCACTAGATTTGGATGGTTTCATCCCACTGTATTGGTTGCTTTCTTTGAGTCTGTGCGGGGAAGCCTCACCTGTCTTCCATTTTGCACAGAATTTTTTCTCCTGCAGTCAGAAAGTGTGTGACCTGAAAGATAGCCAAAAGCAATGTGTAACCAACTTCTCTCCTAGCATCCCAAATGACAAAAAGGGGGAAAGCAAAAACTCCACCCAAAGATCTTTATGCCTTATCTAAATTTTTCTAAGTCCCTATATAAATCTTCGACCCAAGTCTATATTTATGATCTTAATTTTAAATTACTGCCCACGGATGAAATTACCTATTCTAATCTCAAAAGATAACACTAAATACACTAGAAAAAAGTTAAGGTATAAATGAAAAAATAGCGCAATGGTTTGCAACATAATTGATACTAAACGCCACAGATCAAATAATGAAGTTAATAAGCATAAATTATTTGAATAGTACAAAGTTAGTTATTAAATACTTGTGACGTCATTATCCTAAATTTGATACAAAGGTGGTATTTCAAGAGTTTTGTTGGATTCTATCATCAGAGTAATGTATGATCTGATACCAGCTGCTCATTTCTTGGCTGTCGAACTAATTTCTTAGATATCACACTAAGACTGCTGCATGCAGCAGTCTTAGTCTGATATACTGTAAGGACCCAGCCTTACAATAATTTAATAAAGTTTGTTAAATATTGGAAGAATTAATTGTGGCGTATATAGTTAGTTTCAGACAAGTATCATTTGTTAAGAAACACTGAAATTCGAAGGTTATTCCAGACACACCCAGTTAGTTAAATCTCGGTTGTATGGAAAAATTCCTTAAGCGAGTCAGTAAAAGCAATCATAATGGACCGAAACAAATCCCACTTAAGACAGGAGCACATACTCTATAGAAAGGGCACTGAGTGCGGAAGTGGCCCTATTATAGATTTCACGGTTCGACCTCTAGCAGGTGTGGGCGACTAGAAATGGATATGGGGGTGAGGTCACAAAGAAAGCCTGAAACTCTTAGCTGACCGGAACTTACGTTTAAATTCTAGAAATATCCAGTAATTTCCAGTCTATCGGAAGTTCGATCACACTAGGAAAAAGAAAGCACGCCCACGGAAATGAAGGGAGACGAATAGGATCACGAATGAAAGGATGTGGAAGTCAACGATTGGCCAGTAAGAAAGCGGTGGGAAATTTGAGAGAAAGGAGAGAAGGGAAGAAAAAATTGATACTGGGTTCATTCGGAGAGGAGTTTTTGTGGTGGAAGCAGTCCTGGGGAGATGGAAGCTGTAGTGGGAGAATTGATTATAAGAATTTATTTTGTGAAAGTCTAGAGTCGGAAGTATCGTTCCCTTGAAGAAGTTAATGCAGTCTATGGGGGAAGAATGGTGAAACGCCATAGAGGCAAATTTCTCGATTGAGCAGTTGAGTGACTAGTCGACCCGGAAGGTATCCCAGTCCTCGGACGCAACGCAGATGGAAGAAGAAAGGAGATAAGATCCGGTATTATCTTCAGCCGTGCAGTACCCGGTAGAGAAACCCAGGATAGATTACTGTGTTCCCCGGATGAGCAACCTTTCGCTTTCCAGTCCTCAACCCGAGCAGATAGGAAGAGAGACCGAGCAGGGAGGAATACCAGACCATTGCGTAAGTGTTAGAATAAGTACTGAGAATATAATTTGTAAAAAGGGGAACTAATTTAATAATGAAAAGGACTCTAGGAGGACGCTATAAGTTTTAAGAGAGAATGTCAAAGTACTAAATATATATACATATATATTTGAACGAGTGTAATACTTAAGGAGTGATAATTCAATTTAGTATAGAGATCAGAGTAATGCAATTTAAGAGTAAGTTAATCTGTAGTAGGAAGTAAAAATTTTGTCCTTGAATTATTGTGAATGTTAAATTGCTGTGAGTATGACTTATTTGGGGTAGAAAATGATTAAACAGGTAAACAATTAAATGAGCATCTAGCCCTAATTGTGAAATAGTGGATTAATTGAACGGAAAGGTAACTAAGTAAATTGGTTGGATATTGTTGACTGTTGACATGTTTGCAAGTAAGGATTCTGGAATGAATATATATGTATTTCCTAATAAGTTGGGAAACGAGCACTTATGAAATTATATTTTGTCTGTTCATTGGCTGATGGTGGTTTATTGACTTACATGGACTGTTAAGGAGCAAAGAGACAGATTGTGCATTGTGAGGGGTAAAAAAATGCCCGGACCTACTGAAATCTTTGTAGAGCAACATGAAGAGACACAGTGATATATATGTAGATATATATAAGTATTAGGATTTAGTAGTTCTTTTGATAACAAGGTTGACTGTAAATTACAAGATATATACACATTTAAAAATTAGTAAAATAACAAGTGTCAAACTAAATACTGTATTCTGTTAAAGGTTATTGAAATTTTCTTATATATAATATGACAATAAAAAACAAATTTGTATATTCTACATTCTTGTGTGTGTGTCTGTCATTTCTAAACTCAGCCAGTCCAGTGGAAGAATACCTTAATATATTAGGGGTCCCCGTGAGTCTGGGAATTTTCTGAAATCAATCAAGTCAGGTGTTAAAGTGGGAGGGGTTAAAATAAGGGGATAAAAAAAATATATATATAACATATATAATATAATTGTAGGCCTCTTTGAGGAATAGGATTTTCAGAATAATAAAGATAATAAAACCACCCCCACAATTGGCGAGCCAGAGCCAGGATAATTCTTCACGACGGAAGGCTGAGTTCAGAACGACAAAAAAAAAATATATATATATATATATGTATATGTAATCCAGTTGCTGAAACTGATAGAAAAAAATTCAGCTGGCGAGCCAGAAAGTGAAAAGTGAAAAAAAGTAAGTAGTTAAAGTGGGTACTGAATTAGAATTTGTGTTTTAGAATTAGGTGAATTAAGTTATAGAATAAGAAAGGTATTGACAACAAATAACGAGTTAATTAGATTAAACCCCAACCTCGAAAGATAAGTCATGGCTACAAGGAGAGCGAACAGCAGTAGGGATAGAGAAAGGGAGGAAAATATCAACGGGCAGGAGATATCAGGAGAAGCAATTGTTAGTATAGGGAATGATAATAGGGGCCCAATTAAGTTAAGCAAATTTTTAAAAGTATTTAAAGGGGAACCATCAGAAAATGTGGAACATTTTCTGAGAAAACTGAAAATGATTAAGGAAAAGGAAGAATTAACGGAACTAGAAATAGTCATGATGGCGGAATTCAAACTGGAAGGCAGGGCCCAGACTAGGTATTTAGAGGAAACCCAAGGGATGGAAATAGAAACATTAGATAATTTTGAAAAGATATTAAAGAAGTTATTTTCCCCAAAGATCACGTTTCTGGAAGGGATCGGGATATTAAATAATTACAGTCAAAATAATCGCGAAAGCATAGAGGACTATTACAAAAGATTTTTAACAGTAAAATTAAATACTGAAGTATCAGAAAAAGAAAAAAGTGCCTTTGACAAAATCCTGATGGGACAGTTTTTGATGGGGGTCAGAGATAAATATAAGCGAGAAATCCTTAGGAGAAAACCCAATTCATTAGCTGAGGCCATGAAACTAGCCACTGATGAGGAAAAGCTAGATCTCCAAGGTCGGGGGGCAACAAGAGGGGACATAAATATAGTATCAACTGGAGAAGGGACAAAACCGAAAGGTAATAAAGAAAGGGAAGGCGAAATTAAGCTAGAAGGGCTAGAGAAACAGATAGCGGGAATGGAAATAAAATTAAATAAATTATTAGAGCAATTAAACACGAAAAATAATGCACTAGATGAAAATAATAGGCAGGGGGGTGAAAGACCGCAAACGGGGCAGAGCACAAGAGGTAAGTACAACGACACAGAGGGGTGGAAAGGGGAAGTCAAAGAAGTTAGGCGAGAAAGATATGGAAAGAAATGCTATATATGCGGGCGAAGCAATCACTGGGCCAAAGACTGCTGGTATAGGGATAGATATCACGGGGACAGAAATGAACACTGCCAAGACAGGGGCACAAATCAAGGGCAGCATATAAGTATGAATGCTCTGCATCTTAGACACTGGGAAAATAATTCCTGTGAAAAAGGGAGGAATAAATCAGGCAGCACAAGGACGATGCCCCTCACACATAGAAGTAAGTTTATGAATAAAGAACCAATAGTTTTGGCCAATCGAGGACATAAATGGAATCATCAAGGTCAGGTGAAGTGTTATAGGTGCAGCAGATATGGGCATATAGCCAGATTCTGCCGGACTCAGATGGTGGATCAGGGAGTCAAGTATGGGAATACTGATCCCAGAAAGTCATGGAAGATCAAGAGAGGTCGATTTTATCCTTGGCGCTCAAGAAACCTCATTTTTGGTCCAATAGAGTGCAAGGATAGGCCAGAAATGAGAGAGATGAATTATGGAAGTCCGGTAAGTGAGAGAAACGACAAGAGATCAAGCTCGGTAATTGAAAGGAAAGAAAAGAAGTGGAAAGAGACTGAAAAAATTGATGTGAAAGGGCGAAAGAAGGGACCCAGACGGCGGAATAGGACCAAAACACTACACGTGGGAACATTAGAAGTAAAGGAGAAAGATAAAGAGAAACATGAAGATAGCGAACTGTTAAATAAAGTGGAAGAAAGTGGAGGTGAAAAGAATGACAACTGGGTAAATGAATCAACAGAGTCGAAGAGAATCGAATGGCCATGGAACCACAGAACTGAAACTTCCTATGGGGAAAGGGCCCTCAAGTTGAAAGAGACAAACAGACTACAACAAATGTATTTAGGAGCAGTATTTAATGAAAACATGGGATGGGAATAGTTTTAGAAAAAAAAAATTTAAGTAATGTCATGTATATAATTGTATATAGAAAATTTAGAAGGAGGGATAGATTGTAGTTAATAAGTAGGCCCTGGAAGAAGGCACATCCGCCTGAGGACCTGTATAAAATTTATATATATGGGATATAAATTTTAGGGGGAGAGAGATGCAATGTAAGGACCCAGCCTTACAATAATTTAATAAAGTTTGTTAAATATTGGAAGAATTAATTGTGGCGTATATAGTTAGTTTCAGACAAGTATCATTTGTTAAGAAACACTGAAATTCGAAGGTTATTCCAGACACACCCAGTTAGTTAAATCTCGGTTGTATGGAAAAATTCCTTAAGCGAGTCAGTAAAAGCAATCATAATGGACCGAAACAAATCCCACTTAAGACAGGAGCACATACTCTATAGAAAGGGCACTGAGTGCGGAAGTGGCCCTATTATAGATTTCACGGTTCGACCTCTAGCAGGTGTGGGCGACTAGAAATGGATATGGGGGTGAGGTCACAGAGAAAGCCTGAAACTCTTAGCTGACCGGAACTTACGTTTAAATTCTAGAAATATCCAGTAATTTCCAGTCTATCGGAAGTTCGATCACACTAGGAAAAAGAAAGCACGCCCACGGAAATGAAGGGAGACGAATAGGATCACGAATGAAAGGATGTGGAAGTCAACGATTGGCCAGTAAGAAAGCGGTGGGAAATTTGAGAGAAAGGAGAGAAGGGAAGAAAAAATTGATACTGGGTTCATTCGGAGAGGAGTTTTTGTGGTGGAAGCAGTCCTGGGGAGATGGAAGCTGTAGTGGGAGAATTGATTATAAGAATTTATTTTGTGAAAGTCTAGAGTCGGAAGTATCGTTCCCTTGAAGAAGTTAATGCAGTCTATGGGGGAAGAATGGTGAAACGCCATAGAGGCAAATTTCTCGATTGAGCAGTTGAGTGACTAGTCGACCCGGAAGGTATCCCAGTCCTCGGACGCAACGCAGATGGAAGAAGAAAGGAGATAAGATCCGGTATTATCTTCAGCCGTGCAGTACCCGGTAGAGAAACCCAGGATAGATTACTGTGTTCCCCGGATGAGCAACCTTTCGCTTTCCAGTCCTCAACCCGAGCAGATAGGAAGAGAGACCGAGCAGGGAGGAATACCAGACCATTGCGTAAGTGTTAGAATAAGTACTGAGAATATAATTTGTAAAAAGGGGAACTAATTTAATAATGAAAAGGACTCTAGGAGGACGCTATAAGTTTTAAGAGAGAATGTCAAAGTACTAAATATATATACATATATATTTGAACGAGTGTAATACTTAAGGAGTGATAATTCAATTTAGTATAGAGATCAGAGTAATGCAATTTAAGAGTAAGTTAATCTGTAGTAGGAAGTAAAAATTTTGTCCTTGAATTATTGTGAATGTTAAATTGCTGTGAGTATGACTTATTTGGGGTAGAAAATGATTAAACAGGTAAACAATTAAATGAGCATCTAGCCCTAATTGTGAAATAGTGGATTAATTGAACGGAAAGGTAACTAAGTAAATTGGTTGGATATTGTTGACTGTTGACATGTTTGCAAGTAAGGATTCTGGAATGAATATATATGTATTTCCTAATAAGTTGGGAAACGAGCACTTATGAAATTATATTTTGTCTGTTCATTGGCTGATGGTGGTTTATTGACTTACATGGACTGTTAAGGAGCAAAGAGACAGATTGTGCATTGTGAGGGGTAAAAAAATGCCCGGACCTACTGAAATCTTTGTAGAGCAACATGAAGAGACACAGTGATATATATGTAGATATATATAAGTATTAGGATTTAGTAGTTCTTTTGATAACAAGGTTGACTGTAAATTACAAGATATATACACATTTAAAAATTAGTAAAATAACAAGTGTCAAACTAAATACTGTATTCTGTTAAAGGTTATTGAAATTTTCTTATATATAATATGACAATAAAAAACAAATTTGTATATTCTACATTCTTGTGTGTGTGTCTGTCATTTCTAAACTCAGCCAGTCCAGTGGAAGAATACCTTAATATATTAGGGGTCCCCGTGAGTCTGGGAATTTTCTGAAATCAATCAAGTCAGGTGTTAAAGTGGGAGGGGTTAAAATAAGGGGATAAAAAAAATATATATATAACATATATAATATAATTGTAGGCCTCTTTGAGGAATAGGATTTTCAGAATAAATAAAATAGCTTTTTACCCACCCCCACAATACAATTCAACTTTTAAGTTGAATTGTATCTGCATTTCAGTTAAAAGTTCCTTTGCTTCTTTTCACAGGTAGCATTAATCTCTTTAAATATGTGACTATAATTTCTAAAATCTATTTCATTTCTTGTAGATACATGAATATATATATATATATATATATATATATATATATATATATGAGCATACAAATTAATTCATTGAGTGAATATGGGCACTTTTCTCATTGAGTGAAGATGATCGAAGTATCCTTCTATGTGGGCGTTGATAGTTTAGTAGTATCTCAACCATAGTAGATTAATAGTTATATGCATATTATAAATATAACTGTAAGTGTATTATGTCTGTAGAAGTGTATGTGTGTGTGTGCGTGCACGGGCCGATTTTAAGAGTGAAAACCCTAGACCCACTGCCTGAGATAACTACAGCCTTAAATGAAGGAGACTTCAGAAATTCCTCCAGTCGTCGACAGAAATCGAACTCAGACCTTTCCAAACGAGTGGGATTGCTGTCTGCGTTTGGAAAGGTCTGGGTTCGTATAGTGCTGACTACGTTGCCAAGATGGGCCAATGCAGTAATTATTGAAATACCAGATTTTTGCGTGTTCCGGAATAAAATATGAGTTTCATTTATGTTTCTCACTCATTCCAGTCGTATATATTGCTGTCTAAAACGTAGGGTATACAAAAGTTCGCACACTTTTGGTCGCCAACTTTCGCTATAAAGATACATCTGACGACTATGATGATGATGACTGTATATTAATAACCAGAAGGCTTTATTTTATATTAAAATCGGAATTATTCATTACCTGTCATTTATTCCAAGTGATTTTTAATTACTAAATATTAAAATTATAAAATTAACCAGAAATCGCGAACGTACATTTTATTGCATTTACGTGTACAAACTGAAATGACAAGTTAACGTAATAGTATTATGTACTGTAAATCAGCAAAATAAGTCCTTAATATTTTGTTGTTGTTCCTCAAGCTACAATTACAACCTTGCAACGATCTGGCATAGAGTTAATCAACTTCCGGATATATGGTTGCTCAATTTCGTAGTACCACGCCCTTACAATGCTTTCCTGCAGCTGAATCTTACTTGTTGATTTCTTCTGAGCAATTTTATTATTTTATTATTATTATTTTTTTTTAAATTTTATTATTTATTATTATTTTTATTTATTTGTTATTTTATTAATATTTATTTACTATTTTATCATTATTGTTTATTATTATTATTATTTATTTATTTTATTTTTTAATCCCAACTATCAACAATGTATCTTTTTTTTTTTCACCAATGTGGTTTTTTTTATTATATTTTATTTAATTTCGTTTCAACCAGCAACACAGGTTGGGTTCCCCCCCCCTCTCTCTCTCCTTTCTTTTCCACTGGAATGGGCCCCAGAGGATCCTGGCCCACCTTTTGGCATCACTATGTGGGGCAGAGTCTATTTTGAGACATTACGTGCTCTACTGGAACTGGCCCACCTTCCCTGGTGTGGACGAGTACCCAGAATCATCTGTCCAGGTGACTGATGCTTCTGGGTAGCCAAGCGGCCAGAATATAACAACAGAATGCATACAAACCTACACCAACACATTTCTGGCCCATTTACAGTTGATTCTGCTCTTCACAGAGACACGAGGCGGAGTTGAATAGACGTTGTAGGTGCCGCCCTATACATATACACATGTCCATACAGGTTGAATTTCGATTCGTCAGAAAAGATGAAGGTGTCCCATTGCTCTCTTGTCCATGAAACATACGTTTTAGCACAAGCAAATCGCTTCTTCCTCATTTGTTGGATCAACAAAAGCTTCTTCTTGGGCCGACAGGCATGCAGACCACATTCCGAAAGCCGCCTTTGAATAGTTCGTGCACTTGTTTCAACACCAGAGGCCATTTCGAAGTCCAGTTTTAGATCAGGAGCACTAGCATGGCGATTACGAAGGCATAGCCTTTCAAATATCGATCTTGGGAAGGCGTAGTCACTCTCTTACGGCCCGATCCAGGTCTTCTCTTCACATCACGAGTTTCATGCTTTAATTTTACCACCCGGGATACTGTTGACTGGTGGCAGCCTATTTTATCAGCATGCGTAGAAAGCCCTTCCTGGGAGAGAGCAACAGCTACACATGGAGCCATGCTTACACCTCCGCAAAAGAGGATACTAATGAGCATGGATACCCTTCGAACGCCGTATTTATAGAAACGGCTGATGCAATACTTTGCAATTACTGTATGATGCAATAGAAGCGTTATCTGATGCAATACCTTTGCTTTGCAACAATCTTATACATATCAGAACAAACTTACTTTTTTTAAGGTGATGCAGTTTTTTTGTCCGCCACTGTAGCTTTCTTGGATGCAAACACGCTTGTCTTTCTTCATGACGACTTCAGAAGCAATGCTCTGTTATGATGATTACATAAGTCGTCTTGTGGTACCAGTAAATGTTCTCCACAGCACGTT
Organism: Mastigoproctus giganteus; assembly: GCF_048544385.1. NCBI lineage: Eukaryota > Metazoa > Arthropoda > Arachnida > Uropygi > Thelyphonidae > Mastigoproctus > Mastigoproctus giganteus. Next base: position 93,637,981 of record NC_143583.1, on the reverse strand, counting down.
GATCTTAGGAGGATATTTACAAATTACGTAATTCAATGGTGGGCTCAGATGAAATTCTACGTTACAGGAGAAAAGGACCAATAATCACAAGAATATTCCGCAACGCGTTTTTTATGAAAATAAATAAGTAGTGACTTGATTTGCAATTCTTATCTGTCTTAGTCCACTTTTCATCAGGTGTAACCCTGATGAAGAATGGGAGTTAAAGACTTTGTTTCAAAGTGTACTGAATAGTATTCAACAATGGCAAACATCACTTTAAGTAATTTGTGAATACCCCCCCCCCTCATTGTCAGAGTCTCTATTACAGCTTCTCATTTGTTTTGTTGACGTACGTGACCTTTCGATTGTTTTGCAAGCGGAAATCTGCTTGTATGAAATGATGAAAGGACGCGAATTTTTTCTGCATCAACCACAAAATAAATTTTCTGTTTATACTCCGGCACGACAACCAAGTCAGTAGATTTTACAATAAATCTTCAATATAAATATTTATCGTATTTAGTAGTCACGGGCTTGAATCCCGGTCCACTCAAGGAACGCGTGCTATGCACTCTCGCTCCTGACCACTGGGCTACGTCAAGAATAATAATAAAATGAAAAAAAAAAAAAAAAAAACATTCTTGCTGTTCCCATCCCCACGAGGTAACCATCCAATTCCGCTTTGAATGTAGCCATCTCACTGCATCTGTCACGTTGGAAGCAACTTAATCCAGTGTTCGACAACCAATCCAGTGTTCGCTGCAGCACATAGGTGAAATTTATGAAATCCAATCTTCTTTTATTCCCTGAGTCTTTATATTTGTGCCAGGCGTCTCCGTAGCCAGGTGGGTGCAGCAGTGCGTAGCACATGCTTCTTGGTTAGACCGGGGTTCGAGCCCGTCACCACCAAATACGGAGAATGCGGAAAGGTCAGGGAATGACCATCGCATATCCCGGAGCAATATGGCCTTAGTTGCTAATGCTCCAAATAACAACAATAACATATTTGTGCCCCCTAATTCTTTCCTTATTTCACGAATGAGGGGAAACAAACCTCTATCATTCATTTTACCCTTCAGCACTTTATACATCATAATTAGATCTCCCCTTTAGAATCTAGTTGTAAAGCTTTGTAATCCACATCATCAAAACAGGTTATTCATATTTGCATCAATTTGCATATATCACTAATCTAGTAGCTCTTCTTTAAACCCTCTCCAGAAGTTCCAGGTTTTTTTTTTTTTTTTTTTTTTAGGCGCAGTCTACAGATATGAATACAATGTTTCAAATGCAATCTAACCATTGTCTTGTGTTGAAGGATAATGCCGTCTTTCTCCCAAAAGACAAAGGTCCTATAAATTGTGGACAGGACACCATCTGCCTTCCTAGTCACCTGCTTAAACTGCATGGAAATTTTCATGATAGATTGGATCGTACAAAAGGAAATCTTTTCCCTCTTGAACCACTTTAAGCTCCTCTCCCCGTAGCTTACACGTGATTCAAATATTTCTCTTTCCCAAATGAATAACCTCACATTCAGAAGCATTAAAGTTTAGTTGCTATTTTGGGACCATGTATGCAACCGATCCAAGTTTTTTTGAAGCAATATTGCATAGCTTGAATTATTAATCACTTTTTCACACCCTCAGATCATCGTTAAACTTGAACAGCTTCCCTTGGATATTCTCATCAATATCATTTATGAAATTGGTGGAGCAGAACCAGGGTATGTCTGCCGGGAGCAACTATTGATGATGTCACCAACAGACTGTCAGATTTTAAAGGGGGTAAAGAAAATATTATTATTCATGTGGGGACAAACGATATTAAACGTACACGATCTGACGATTTGTTGGAAAAATACAGGACCATGCTGAGGAAATGTCGCGAGCTAGGCCATAATGTCTATGTGTCTGCAATTCTGCCCAGACACGATAGGAGGGATTATATGTTAAGAGCCTTGTGGATTAACTCAAGACTTGAAGGAATCTGCAAGGCTTTAGGGGGTAAATTTCTATCAGCATGGCCCACACTTGTAGGTAGAAGGAATTTGTTTTGTAGAGACGGGATACACTTAAACAAAGGTGGTGCAAAAGTTTTTGCCAGTATTATTGAGGATACCTTAAAGGCTCAGGGAAACTGCTAGTTAGGGGGATGTGGGTAATACTGACACGCGTTTATCTGATAATATTGGTCAATGTAACTCTTGCACATACCTTAAGAGTTCTTATCTGTTACCCCAACTGGACGTATTATCTAGATGTTCTGGGGGCAAAGACGTTTCACATGAGCAGGTAGCTAATATCAGGGAAGAGAGCCTAAAAAACTTCAAGGGTTGTGTTAGGGTTGTTAAATATACAAGAACAGTAAATCTTAATTGTTTATACAGTAACGTTAGAAGTGTCGTCAATAAAATGAGCGAATTCGAACTGGTGGTTAAAACAAGTAACGCGGACATAATAGGGCTTACGGAGACGTGGTGCCACCCGGAAATTGGGGATGATGAGTTTCAGTACGGCTTGTATAATGTATTTAGGAAGGATAGAGTAGATAGAAGGGGTGGTGGGGTAATGCTTCTTATCAGAAGCAGCCTGAGTGCGACGATAGCTTTCCCAGATTCAGACATTTCACATGCTAGTATAGAGTCTGTATGGTGTGAGATAGTTGGAAACAAAGGTACAATGCGAGTAGGCGTAATCTACAGACCAGGTGATTGTGAAGACTATGACAAAAGCCTCTACATGCAAATGGAATGGGCAAGTAAGCGTCAATGCCTTATTATGGGTGATTTCAATTTGCCTCTAATTGATTGGAGTAAATGGGAAGGAAACTCGACATGGGGAACAAAATTTTTAAATCAACTAGATGACTGTTATTTGTATCAACATGTCAGGGAAAGTACTAGAGAAAAGAATATCCTAGATCTCATCATCACACATGAATCAGATGACATAACAGGGCTGACAGTAGAAGAACCAGTAGCAGGAAGTGATCATGGAGTTCTACGGTGGATGATGACGAGAGAGGTAGCAGAAGTAAAAGGCAAAGGAATGGGTTTTAATTTCAGAAAAGGAAATTACGATGCCTTAAGGTACTACATGGCCTCTATTAACTGGGTAGATATCGCGCAGAGAATGAATACAATTGAACTGTGGTACGCTTTTAAAACATTAATCACAGATGCCTTGAATGCGTATATACCATTAAAAAAATACTCCACGAGAAGGGTTCCAAGTTGGATGAATAGTGAAGTTGCCACATTACTTGAGCAGAAAAAGGTGGCATGGAAACGTTACAGAGCAATAAAAAGTACTGAAGCCTATAACAGCTACAAGGTGATGTGTAATAGAGCCACAGAAAAGGTTCGACAGGCAAAGGCAGTTTATGAGAAATCACTAGCAAACAGAGCAAAGAGGGGGGGATAAATAATTCTTCACATATATAAATGCCAAGAAGAGCAGGACAAACCAGATCGGACCTTTACGTAAGGGAAAGGGGATAGTAATAAATACACCAGCTGCCGTTGCAGATGAACTCAACAGTTATTTTGCATCGATATTTACAAATGAAAAGCCTTTTGTGTCAATGGGAAATTGTGGGAGCGAAGTTGAAAAATATGTAATTAATGATATTGAAATTTCGCAAGATTATTTAATGAAAAAACTTTCAAGCCTACAGACTAGTAAGGCTCCTGGAGTTGATGGAATATACCTTATAATCTTGAGAGAGGCGGCAAGCGAGTGCATTGAACCACTGAGGCTGGTTATGCGAGCATCACTAGACTCTGGGGAGATTCCCTTGGATTGGAAAAGTGCAAATGTATCTCCCATACATAAGGGTGGCTCTAAAAGTGAAGTGGGAAATTATCGACCTGTCAGTCTGACTTCAGTAGTAGGGAAAATCATGGAGGCATTGATCAAGGGTGGAATTCAGGATCATTTGGATCGAATTGAAATTCTCAAGGATACTCAGCATGGTTTTGTAAAGGGAAAATCATGTTTAACAAATCTGGTTCGCTATTTCGAAAGGGTCACTCACGAGCTGGATTTAGGGAATAATTTCGACATTGTTTATTTAGATTTCAGCAAAGCTTTTGACTCAGTCCCACATGAGCGGTTGCTTTATAAGCTGGAACAGGTTGGAATCACTGGGAAAATCCTTAGATGGATAGAAGGATGGCTTCAGGGCAGGAGGCAGAGGGTTGTGATAAATGGCTATTCCTCAGATTGGGTTGATGTAAGAAGTGGGGTTCCCCAAGGATCAGTATTAGGACCACTGTTGTTTTTAATTTTCATAAACGACATTGATGAAGGGATAGAGGGCGTGATGTCTAAATTTGCAGATGATGTTAAAATTGGTAGAGTAGTTAATGATCACTGTCAAGCTGAGCTTCTTCAGAGAAACCTAGATAGACTTCAAGAATGGTCAGAAAAATGGCAGCTGTGCTTTAATCCAACAAAGTGTAAGGTATTACACCTGGGAAACAGTAATCCCAAAATAACTTATTCACTTGGTGGAGTTCAACTAAACCCAGTACTGGAGGAAAGGGACTTGGGTGTTACGATACGGTCAGACATGAAATTCTCTGAGCATTGTAAACAGGTTGCAAGGAAGGCCCATGGTGTCCTATCGATGATCTATCGAACTTTTGCAAGTAGAGATAGGGACGTGATAATCCCATTATATAAGGCCTATGTTAGACCACACTTGGAATACTGTGTTCAAGTATGGAGACCGCACCTAAAGAAAGACATCGAGCTTCTTGAAAGGGTGCAAAGAAGGGTAACTCGCCTGGTGAGATCGGCAAAAGGGCGTCCTTATGAAGAAAGACTTCGAATATGTGGGTTGCAGAGTTTGGAAACTAGACACCTTAGACGAGATTTGATTGAGGTGTTTAAGGCTCTGAGAGGCATCAGTAAAATGAATGAGGAAAAAATTTTCAAGATTATAAATGATGCTAGAACTAGGGGACATAAATTCAAGTTACGCGGGGAAATGTTTAGATTGGACTGCAGGAAGTTTTATTTTAGCCAGCGAGTTATAAATTACTGGAATAAGTTGCCTTCATGGGTGGTAGAGGCCGACAGTTTGGGGAAATTCAAAGGTCATCTGGATAGTACTTTCGGGTAAGGGAAGCGCATAGGATGATAGGATTAATTTCCTTTTTATTTAATTTTTAATTTCATTTTATTATTTTTATTTATTTATTAATTATTATTATTTATTTATTTATTTAATTTTTGTTTTTATCATTGTTTTGTTCGGATTTTTTTTTTTTTTTTTTTTTTTGGCTGGTGCAGCATAAGCCATAGGCTTTCTTGCACCATACGGCCGTTACTAATACTAATACTAATACTAATTGTAAATGGGGGGTGGGGGAGACCCGGGATCCCACTCGTTACAGCGGTCCAAAAATAACTTTTACAGGTTACAGTGTTAAATATATTTTAAATAATGGTAAATCTGGAGATACTTAATTAAAGGAGATACATTGACATAAAATTTAAATAAAATTTATGTGGTTGTTGTAGCGGGGTTTTAGGAGCACCAGCGATTAAGGCCATATTGCTCCTTGTATGTTGTCTATAAATTGCGTCTTTTCTGAGGCCAATTTTCTGTTTGCTGGACTAAAAACCAAGTCACTGGGTTTCTTTTTCTTTTTTAAAATAAAATATTAAAACATTATCAACGTGAATAATTTTAAAAATTATTCACATTGATTTTTTTCCTAACCTTCACAGTTTCAGCTTATTTATTTATCACCTACTTCAGTTTCTTATTTACTATGTGCAAGAACACAAGTCAAAATTACAACTCTAGAATGATATGAATATATGTGTGATACATTAAAATACTTTTATTTACATGCATTAAGAGTGATAAAAACTAAAAAGGGTTTAGGGCTGAAAACCTCAGACTCCAGAATTTTTTTTAGGCGAACAAGTGTCATTTTAATTCGTAGTAAATCACCGAAGTAGTTGAAATGGCATCGTTAACAAAAACGATGCCATTTCGCTTACTTCAGTGATTTACTAAGAACTAAAATGATGCTTTGTACTAACTTGTTCGTCGAGATTAATAAAATCTTAAAATGCTATAGAATACTGATAAAATTTTACGTATTTTAACTTTAAGAATTTTTTAAACTCATTTAAAGATAGAAAAGGATGGAGCATAAAACCGTCCAAAATAAAATATCAGACTGAACCTACAATACCAATTTCGATGTATGGGCTTGGCACACTCAGGATCCTGAGCTGGATATCATTATTCTTCTTTTTCTTGGTAATTCCCTTCTACTTCTGATTCTCTCTCTCTCTCTCTCGCTCTCAGAGTAATTCAGAATTTTTCAGAATTTACTTATGCAGTTGCATAAGCCTAAGCCTGAGGCTTCCTTACACCATATGCTAATAATAATAATAATAATTATGAATTAGCCCGGTCAATTGTCTTCATGATAAGGTAATTGTAAATTATATTTATTTAAATACTGTTCATAATTTATTCTATGGTAATCATGAGATTGGTCTAATTAAAAGTACTATTTAGAACCAGGTCTGAAATGAAAAATTATATGTAACGGAACTCTCGTTAATAAAACAACTTATATTAATAATCAGGTATGTATATGGGGGCGGGGATATGAACCGGAAAGGAGATCCATGCGCTCTGCTCCTTTCCGGATGCCGTTTAGAACCTAGATATCCGAGCCTCACAAACCAATTTCTTGCGGGGTCCGAAAAATATATACTGAATAAAAATCATAATATTTTTTAAGAAAAGAATAATAATAATAAAAAAAATAAAAAAAAAACAAATAAGATATCTCATCCTGTAAAAATAAAAAATTGTAACACAACTCCATGTTTATTTTTTGTAGTTATTTTATTTATTTATTTTAATTTTGATTCTTTAAATTAATTTATTTATAGTTACAGAATCTGGAGGATAATAGCATAGGAAAAGTGATCTGTGTACAGTAAGATAATGCAGGAGCGGAATATAATTTTGAAGTAACCTTAAGAGGTGATAACTCCATTACCTTCCCCCCCACCCAGTTTCACAATTTCTATAGAGGAGGAGGGTATAGTCATGGAATTCTGACAGAAATGCACACTGCCTCATTAAATTCGGTTTGGGAAAAGAGTCTTTGATCGTTAGAATAACTGTGAACACCAGAAGTAGACCATGTTATGATGGGAGATAAATGATTTTGTTATAACTGAGTAAAAAGAGGAAGAGAAATTGCTAAAGCTCAAAGTAAACAAGGCACTTTGGGTTAATGAGTTATATGAAAAGAATCAGTAAAAGATGTAAGCAAACTTTTGGCCATAATTATGAGAGAATCCTGGGATTCGGGGGGGGGGGGGTTTCTGATAGATTGTAAATGTACAAATGTCTCTCCTATTCACAAGGAAGGAAGGATCAAAAGGCGATGTGAACAATTGACCTGCAAGCTTGACTTCTTCCAGGGAAATAATGGAGTCAGTGGATAAAGAAGTATTACAGAATCTTCTTAACAGGAATGGAATAACATGAATATCACAGCATGGGTTTGTAAAAGATGGGGGCGGGGAACTGTCTGCCCAATCTAATAGCTACTATGACGCAGTAACGAACAAACTGGACGCAAACAATAATTTCGACACCATATGTTTAGATTTCAGTAAAGCTTTTGGCACTGTTCCACACGAAAGACTATTATATAAATTGGAGATGTGTGGCGTTATGGTAATCATGAGATTGGTCTAATTAAAAGTACTATTTAGAACCAGGTCTGAAATGAAAAATTATAAGAAACGGAACTCTCGTTAATAAAACAAATTATATTAATAATCAGGTATGTATATGGGGGCAGAGATATGAACCGGAAAGGAGATCCATGCGCTCAAGTTACCGCTATGGATAAAAGGATAGTTGAGTGGCAGAAGGTGGTTATAAATAGGGGATTGCTCTTCTTGGACTAATGTTATTAGTGGACTCTCTCAGCGTTCAGTTCTGGGTTCCTTACTTTTTTCAGCTTCTTTCTTTTTTTTTTTTTTTTTTAACGATATTGATGAAGGCAATGATACAAAGGCTGGCAGGCGTTAATAACAGCAAGACCTAGAAAAATTAAGCAGATGGGCTGAGAAGCCCATCCACCTGCACCTTTATATCACTGAGTGGTGCAGGCAGTCTGTTAGAACAGCTCGTGGGTTCTATCAATAATATATAGGAACTTTGCCAGCAGGAACGAGTTGATTCCACTGTGACCCGACCATTGCCTTGTACAATATTCCATTTACAAGGCAATGGTCGGGTCACATCTTGAGTACTGCATACAGGTTTGGAATCCTCATTAAAGGGGTGCAGAGAAGAGCAACTAGATTAATGAAGAACACAACGGTTACTATTACCACAAAATACTTCGGTTCTGCAAATTGCATCACTTAGAAAAATTGGAAACACACACACACACATACAAAGGGACATAAACTGAAAAAGGATAGCTGCAGTTTGCTTTCAGCCAGAGAGTAATTGATTGTTGGAACAAACTACCATATGATGTTGTGGAAGTAGGTAGTTTGAATTAATCTAAGGAATAATTAATTAATGATTAGAGGAGGTGGGCATATGAGGTGGGTAGTGTTTTTTTTTTTTTTTCGGCTGATACTGTATATGCTTGCTTTCTTGCACCATTTGTCACTAGGAGTAACTCTCGTTCACAGAAACTGATATTTCAAAACTGTCTATACATTTTAACATATAGACGTTAAATTATTGTCAAACCAGTTATGACAATGTTTTTTTTTTTAAGGAGCAGTTTTACACAAAATGTGCTGCCCGTTTCAAAATTTCTTTTAAAAAAGGAATGAAAAAAAAAAAAAGAAAGATTATTAAGAACTCCATTACTCTTGTTTATTAAAGAGATCCAACCGTATTTTAACCTAATACGTCATGTGTCGCGTATGAAAATAAAAAAAAATAAAAAAAATGCAGTGTGTTCTCGAAATGAGCCAATGAACGCCATGCAAAGTTTATTCATTAAAATGCTCAAGCCTGAATGGCTGGGAAGAATGAGACTTCTTCTATACATTCTTATGACAAATGGGCCGGCCATTTTAACAAACTTATTGCAAAGCGATCAGGAAAAGTACAATGCCAACCATGAACTCCTTAATACTGACAAGGACGGACATTACTGAATTTACTTTTATCAATAGTAAATAAACTTACCGCGCGAATAACTCTAGTCACGTGAATCTTGAGACGATTGTTTAAAACACAAGTCATATCTTCTTCTTTGACTGTTTCAGCCATTTCTTATTCACAGTAAGTACCTCCTGATACGATAATGTACACAATGCATGCAAAACTGAAGCGTAAAGATGTTCTCTTCATTATTGGCTGCTATATTTGGTAGCTCTAAAACAAGCGATGACCCAAATTGCGTTTTCATTGTAACACATTACGCCACATGAAGGTGCTGAGTCAATTGTAAAAATCCTGCGTTGTGAATTAATTTACCGCGAAGTGCAACATTCTTAAATTTATCAGTTGAGAAATCTGGATAGAAGCATTGCTATGCAGCTAAAACATTGCGCCCATACTTCTCACCGAGGTGAGTTTACAAGCTAATGTCGGCGAAGGGAGGAACCGATAAACTCCCGGATGAGACGAGGTTAATCGTGAAGAGGATGAAAATGTTAATTCCAGAGCAATATCTAGTCCCCTTGCACCTCTTCTTGGGTATACCAATCGATTAACCATTTGTGTGAAGTATAATTATTTGTGGTTTACCAGTCAGTGATTTCAGCAGTGAGAAAGCCATTTCTCAATATTTTGCTGAAGAAATAATAGTATTAATAAAGCATTTAACATTTAGAAATAATTTATTTACACAATTAAAAGCTTAATTCAAGGAACTCTAGGGAGGGGCGGATTTTAGGAATGTTTATTATAGAGAAATTGCGAGTAGAAAAGCGAGCCCAGTGAAGCTGTTTGTTCTGGCTTAAAGCACTGAGTTCATTAGTAAATTATAATTAAATATTATTTTGATTATGAAACACTTATTAAGGCTTTAAATGGCTACAAATTATACTCTTTAAGCAGATGGGCTGAGTTGGAGATTACGCCACTGGGCATCGTTCTCATGGTTGGTTGTGGGTATCAAATGAAAACAACGGAAACGATCATAGTAGTTAGTTCGTATTAAGGTAATGTGCACGTTACTAATAGAATAATTTGATGAATTTAATTTCTGTTTATACTCCGGAATATCCACATGTCATAGAAGTATTACAGCTCATCATTTTGACAATGAAAAATTAGCTGCATTTAGCAGTCACGTCAGCTCGAACCATGGTTCATTCAAACGTGTGTGTGCGTGTGTGTGTTACTACTTCATTATATACATTTTTCAATTAGGGCATGTATGATTTAAGAGAGTGATACCGCAAATACAATGGAAACAGTAACTAGATTTTAATAAGTAAGTCAAGTTAAGATAATACAAGTAGCTTTCAGGGTTACGAACCCCTTCTTCAGCAACTTGTATTATCTTAACTTAACGTACTTATTAAAATCTAGTTACTGTTTCCACTGGATGTGCAGTATTACTCTCTTAAATCATGGAATCCAGTACCACAGGCCCATTTTCCTTTATACCTGTATGAGTTCATCAGTATAAATCTGATTAGTACTTTTAGCATCATTAAGCAAAGACCTTCCTCATGTCATTTAAGAAAGCATTTATACGAAGGGTGACCAACCATTCCTACAGCGTGCTACATATTACGTTGGAAATGCGTCGCGTACCACGTATGGTCTCATCCAGAAGCTACTGGAATCAATACCTGTTCCCCATTGATCCACGACTGAGGCCATCAAATCTTTCTGCTAATTACGTAAAGGAATTTAATACTAAGCGCCTGTAGTAAAAAATAACAATTTTACCTTTATCAAATAAATTTAATATAGGTTAACGAATAAACGTTCGTCCTTGCAGAATCGATATCATGAGCTCCTCATAACATCGATTCTGGCGCCCGTACTTAACCTGCCCTAAATTAACGCTAAAAGTTAATAAATATAAACCAGTAAATAACGTTTACGTTATTTACCGGTTTATGTTTTTTTTATAACGTTTACGTCATTTACGTTTTATGTTATTTATTACTTATTTTACGTAAAAATAACGTTTTTCACATATGGGAGGCGGGCCACAAGTAGCGTGCATGCCTTGGGTTGACCACCCCTGCTCCAGATTAATGTTTCTTCACCTTTTTATTCTCAAATTTGAATTCTCTGAAACTCTCAAAATGTCCTTACTCATCCACTTTAAAATTATGATTACGAATTTGTGGGAATGATGTTAAACATTCTTGAACCTCTACAATACTTCCTCCTAACCACTGGAAGGGTTAGAAGGTTCCTCCTAACCTCTGGATGATAATCCCTGCTCTAGAATGAACCATTCAGCGAATCTATCATCAGAAAGTACTAGTGATAACCAACTTCGTAAATAATTTATACATCATCGATCAACGTTTACGTGACTATAATTTGTGGCAGAAATTAAAGCCAACGATACCCTACAAGTTTTGAAAATGAATAATGAATAAATTTTAAAATTTAGATCAGAAATTAAAACCTCTTTACTCTTGTATGAATTCTGAGGATTGTCGGATGAAAGTTGAATTCGTGTACAAGATAAAACACCACCTTATTTAAGAGGCTAGATGGGAAGAGTGAGCGCATGTTTAATGAAAAATTTTATGTTACATTTAGCGAAAAGTAAGGGTTATTCAGATTTTATTATAATTATTTATGAATGCCAACAGTGGCATTTCGGACATTTTTAAAATGACAAGGTAGTAAGTTTAGTCTTACTATCAGAAGAACTATGCATACATCAGCAAAAGTGTTGTCAGCGACAAGGTCAATTATTTTTATCGTGAATGGGATGTTATGTATGTAAGGATTGATGCTTATTTAAGATCTATAAAATGAACTATTTGCTGTGAAGGAAGCCTTTCCAATCTCTCCTCATCTAGAACGAGGTTAATTAGTGTTTGTTTTTTTTTTTTTTTTTTTTTTATATCTCTCTCTCCCTCTCTCGACTGGGAAGCTTTATGTGAGGGTATATTCATTCCATATTTACTTGACGCGCTGAACAAAGAAATCCTTATATAAAATTTAAATTTAATATTTCCAACTTAAGTTTTCAACTGGAACAAGAATCCATACTTTTGGTTAATAACTTCTGGTTCCTGTTTTCAAGTGTAACTAGCAGTTATTAACCAATAATGTATGGATTCTAGCATCATTAAAATATGTTGATCCGGAATCAAAACGTTTCTAACCACCGTTTTAGAGCAGGTTACTTATTTATTATTATTATTTAGTTATTTATTCAGTTTTAACTCCTACACAGTTTTTGAGCTAGGGGGGGGTTACAGATTTTACACTTATTTTGATTATTTCGTTAGAAGTCTACATTAACATGGGCTTAATTAATATACACTATATTGTTAGCACGTGAGATTACATACAACAGCATTATAGTTTATACATAACTTAATTTATCATTAATATGTAATATTTATAAATGATTTAATCCAATTTCATTTTTTTTTTCAATTAGGGCATCTGGCAAAATAAACAGCAAACTAAAAGAACACATGCCCACGACAGGAATGCATTACAATTGGATTTTTTGAAATTTTTGTGGCAAGATGAGTTTTGCATTTCTTAATGTTGCACATTTTGTCGATTTTGTGTAGGCAGAGCATGTTGCACATGGGAGTTGGGAGTTGTATTATCTGGAAAGAAGCTTCCGAGGCAGTCAAAGTTAATGAGTTTAGAGTGCTATTGAGTGCTACGAATGCAATATTTCCTTCCCTATCCTTGAGAATCTGCTAGAATTCTAGATATATCAGAAGTGTCAATTTCTGCGTCATCAGATGCAACAAGATACAACATCAGATGCTAGCAGCAACAAGTTGTTTCCAAGCGATTCTTTGCAAATTAGCATGCATCACTGACAGAGATGGATGGCTAGTTCCGAGTAATTTTATTTAGCTATCAGAGGGTCCAGTTTTCAATGTTGAGAAATTTTGATAGATGATTGGGAGTTTTTTTGTTGTTGTTGTTTGTTTGCTGTTTCTTTGGGTTTAATGGCGCAAGGGCAGCTAGGCCATAATGCACCTAATCTCAGGTGAGAACTGGGGGGGGGGGGGGAAGAAGACCAAATTACGGATGCATACATGAAAATTGGTCTGGTGTAATGCATTGTTGGGTATAATGTATGATTAATTTTCAGGTTGTTGTTTATACCTGCATGTTCCCATGTATATGTGCACTAATATTTTTGATTTTTTTTTCTTTGAAGTGCTAAAGAAATGTAAGGCTCTCTCATCCCAGGTGAGCCAAAACCTTCATGGAGTCTGACTTTCTGGATTTCAGTGTTGTTTGTTTGGATATTTAAACTATTTTCTGTTCTTTTTCTTTGTAAATGTCATTTGGACTGATTTGCTGGGGTTAATTTTGAGGCCAAATAGATTCGAAATTCAACTAACAGTTGGGCCTGTCTCGAGTTTTTTGTGGGGATTTGTTTTGGGTCATCAGAATAAAAAAAAAAAGAGTTTGAAGTCATCCTCCTGTGATAGTATATTGGGATGGATGGTGAAGAACAGTTTAAGTGCGAAGGCAAAACAACAGTAGACAGGTCTTCTGGTTCTCCTCTTGAAGTGAGAGGAACTGTCGACTGGTAGTCGAAAGGTGCCTCTCCAGAAGGATGACCACCAAAATTAGAAGAATATTTCCATTGAAGTTGAAATAATTTTGTAGGATATTCAGAGTAGCCTGAACAGTGACCTCAACAAGGGCAGACGCCAAGTTGGGACCTTAACAACATGGCATCTTCCCTTAATAGGGACGGCGCCATTGTTGTTAAGGTCTTCCTATTCTAACTAGGGTGTCCAAAAAATGCTGGTTGTTGATCTTTTATTGATAGCTGTGTAGAGGTGAACAGAGCCTGTGGAAAAAGCAGTGGTTAGAGATTGTGGAGATTAACAGTTTTCAAAAAATGTTAGCAAATGCAGCTTATTACAATGGATGTAAAATATTTGTGAAACTTTTTTGCCCTTCGTTTTCGGAGTGGATTTCACATAATTTTGCTTCAAAATTATTGGAGGCGAGTAGGTGCCTAGGATTTCTCTGAAAATGTGCAGCATAAGATCAACAATAAATGGTCTGTAGATCTTTATTGAAGAGAAAATTAATCAAGCCTGACGAACGATTTGGAAGGCAATTTATTAATTATAGTGATCAGTTGCTCTTTTTAGAGATGTCAATGGAAGACAATGTGGGCCGTGCATAACAAGAATTTTTATGCAGTTCGAAAGCAGTTTAGACTTCGAGAATCTGTTAAAAATGGTTTGAACCCATCTGTGAAAGACTTCTTCATCTAAGACAATACTGTGTCGCAGATTGTTGAATCCTTTGAGTCTTCTAGCGAAAGATGCACAGTGTGATGCTCGTTTCTTCTTCTTCTTCTACACGAAAGTTTCTTTGTCTTTTTTGAAGGTAATGGGGAAAGAGATCGCGATTTTTGCCATCTTCGAAAGGATTTCTGTATCTTGACCGAACCAATGATTCGTCCTCGACGTGACCGGAATATTTTTTGTAACCATTCAACAGCAATCTTTGTAAGCAAAAAAAAATTGCTACGGCAGAGGTGACTTGCTCAATATCCAATGAAAACATACTATTCCATCAACTTTTATGAGAAGATAAGGTATGACATCCCTATTTACAAACTTGGTTTAAAAAACAAGCATAGCTGATTAACTCAGATCACTAATTTCATTCTTCATATATATTCTCAACAAGTGCATCTTAGGATTTTTAGTATTTAAGAGTTATTTTGCGATTTAAGTTGTTACAATTTTCAAAATATGAGGAGCCTTTTCACAATGAAAACGAACTATCAGTATTATTAAATCACGTACTGATGTGGTTCAGAGATGAAAGTTTTTCTGGAAACTTTTAATTACGGTTATAGCAACAGATAGGACAAATCCTTTGAAGGATAATACTTTCGGATGTATATTGAACAGTGTCGAAGTTAGTGATACGAAACACAGTGAGTTCTGGGTAGTCTAAGTGTAATACGGAACAACTTGCAGACTAGTTACAGGTTATAAATAAAAAACGTCTTTAAGACAACACATCATTCAATACAGCTTCAGTTTACAATTGGCTATCCTCTATGGTCTAGTTAAATGAAGAACGTTTGATAAATAAAATGTCACAGGTTATGAATAAAAAACGTCTTTAACACAACACATCATTCAATACAGCTTCAGTTTACAATTGGCTATCCTCTATAGTCTAGTTAAATGAAGAACATTTCACATTTCAGAAATGGCAGTGAGAAGCTAAAAGCTGTAAGTACATTTTTGACATAATGTGGATAAAATCACCGACTGAAGAAGAATCCTATAACTTAAACTAAACAGTGTAGGATTGATTGGGTTCTCTTCTGAGAACTAATTTTTCGTGATTTATGGCAAATGACTGTAACTATTATTGATGGTGTGTACTGTAACCATTAACAGGACCGTACTTACACTTCTCGGAGCCCGAGGCAATAAGCTCTTGCGGCGTCCCCCTTTAAAGATACCAGAGTCCAAAAAGAAAACTTGTATATATAAATATAATCAACAAAAAAAAAAAAAAAAAATATATATATATATATATATATATTTTTTTTTTTTTACCTATTTGTTTAAACACAAACATTGTAATACTGCAAAATATAAAGAACAGTACTGAACTAAACTCTGTGTGGCGCATTGTTCGCACCTCTGGCCTTTATTACAGTGTCTGGAGACTAGGCACAGGCGAGGTGATCTGATAGAGGTGTATAAAGCCTTGAATGGTTTGAGCATGCTCAACGCTGATGGGATTCTTCCTCTTGCTCAGAATAATCACCTGAGAGGGCATAAATTCAGATTGAGGAAAGACAGATGTAGGATAGATGTGCGGAAATTTGCCTTTAGCCAGCGGGTAGTTGGTTGGTGGAACAGACTTCCATCCCTTGTTGTGGAAGTTGATTGCCTAAATAAATTTAAGGCTCAGCTGGACAGGTATTTCGAACGAACGGAGGGGTGAAGTGGAAGTTTTTTTTTTTTTTTTTTTGGCTGATGCTGCATAAGCTTGCTTTCTTGCATCATATGCCTCTACTAATGCTAATGCTTTAGGCAATAGGAGCTGTTGGTGTAGAATGCACGAATTAAGAAATAAAGGGACATTCCACAATTTTCTGTGTCCGTAGCACATTAAGGCAGTATTATGTGGGCCGGAAAACTGCTAACTTGTGGGGATTCACCGGCTAAAAGATTAACAGTAGCCACAGGCAGAGGTGAAAGTGATTCTTGCACTCTTTCTATTAGAATGAGCAGCGGCCTGGAGGGCGGGTGTTGGGGCTTTCAGGGACTGGTGGGAGTCATGAAACAAATAAATACATGGGCTGTGTTAGGGTAACAAGAGTAAGAACAGGTGTATATATACTTGCATATATACCAGTGCTAGGAGTATAGTAAATAAATTTGATGAATTTGAAGTGCTGGTCAAGACATCAAAGGCGTTGGGATATCAGAGACGTGGTGCCACACAGATATAAGGAATGCAGAATTGGAATTTGGAGATTAAAATGTGTACAGAAAGGATAGACAGGATAGGGAGGGAGGAGATGTTATGCTGTTAGTTAAGAAACATAAAAATCTAATGAAGTGCATCCTGTGTTGGTTGACATAGTGCAATGTTGAATCAGTTTGGTGTGTCATAAGCACGGGGAAAGTAAAAATGAGAGTAGGAGTGTGTTATAGTCTTAATGACTCTAATGAGTACGACGAACAACTGTACAGAGAAATAGAGTGGGTCAGTAAATCACAATGTCTATAATGGGGGATTTAATTTCCCAGATATAGACTGGAACTTGCGGTGGTTGCTCGCACACTAGCAAGACTTATCTGGATTTATTGGACGATTGTTTTCTGCAGGAGCTAGTTCGAGAGGCAACCAGAGAGAATAATACTCTTGATCTGGTTATCGTGCGTAATTATTCGTGCATTAAGAATTTGCAGATAAAGGAACCACTAGGCAGTGATCACAGTGTACTGATGTGGGATTTACTTAAAGATATAACTATCATTGGGGTTAAAGGGAAGAGTTTTTGCTTTGGTAAAGGTAATTACGGTGGTTTCAGACAATTTTTAAACTCTATACAGTGGGACCAACTGATGATGTTAGCAACATCAAATTCTAAATGGAAAGAATTCCAAGAATTAATCTTGGAAGCTACTAGGCTTTTCATACCGATTCAAAAATTGTTCAAGATTTAGGCCTAAATGAATGTCAGATGAACTAATGAGACGTAGCAGGGAAGAAAAATACATAGGATGCATATAAATTATCAGGAGAAACAGAAGCCAATGGTAGATATAAGCTAGTCTGTAATCAAATCACAAAGGCTGATATCGAGAAATCTTTGGCAAAGGATGCTAAGAAAAACAGCAAGGAACTCTAGAAGGAAGGAAAGAGTGAATCAGATTGGTACACCTGATATCGATGGTTCGACTGTTCATGATTCTGCTCTGACAAACTGAATGAGTATTTTGCATCTACATTCACACATGAGGAATTCTGTAGGGAAGTGGAGGACAGAAGCTTATTAAACTCTAACATGGAGCTTAATAATTTTGTAATAAATAAGAGCAAAGTGGAGGAGAAATTGTTGAAGTTAAACATAAGAAAGTCACCTGGGGTAGATGGGATCTATCCAGTTTTATTAAAGGAAGCGGAAAAGGAAGTAAGCAAACCCTTAGCCATAATTATGAGAGCATCCTTGGACTCAGGGGAGGTCCCCACGCACTGGAGGTGTGCAAATGTATCCCTAATTCACAACGGGGGATCAAAAGGCGACACGAGTAATTACAGACCAGTTAGTTTAACTTTCGTTCAGGGGGACATAATGGAGTCACTGGTTAGAGAAGCATTGCAGCATCATCTAGACAAGACTGCAGGAATAATACAGGCAAAGCATGGGTTTGTTAAAGAGGGTCTTGTCTTACAAACTGTACTGGATACAAAGATGTGGTTACAAAGGAACCGGATGCAAAAAATAATTTTGACAGCATATACTTGGATTTTAAGAAAACGTTTGATACTGTTGCGAATGGAAGACTACTGTATAAATTGGAGCAGTGTGGTATTAAGGGCAAGTTGCTACAATGGATAAAAGGCTGGTTGAGTGGGAAAAAACAGAGAGTGGCAATCAATGGACACTGCGCTTAGTGGAATAATGTTATTAGTTGAGTCCCCCAAGGATTTGTGTTGGGCCCACTGTTGTTTTGTGTACTTATTAATGATATTGATGAGCATGCTTAATTTCCGAGTATGCAGATGATACAAAGGTTGGCATGGTTGTTGATGACAGTAATGGCAGTGTGCTGCTGCAACAGGATCTAGAAAAGTTGGGCTGAGAAGTGGCAACTGAAGTTTAACATTGACAAATGCAAAGTACTGTATGCAAAGAAATGTAACAATTGTGCGGTACGATACTTATGATTGTAGAAAATGAAAAAGACCTGGGAGTAATTGTGCAGTCTGATATGAAGTTTTCTGAGCAGTGCAACAGGCTGCCAGAGCAAGTCATTAGGTATTTTCAATGATATACAGGAATTTTGCTAGTAGGGAAAAGAAGGTGAATTTCCCATTGTATAACGCCATGGTTAGGCCACGCCTTGAGTACTGCGTACAGGTCTGGAAGCCTCGTTTTAGGAAGGATGTAGATTTGCTTGAGCGTGTTCAGAGAAGGGCAACAAGATTGGTGAGGGGAATGAAGGGATCCTCTTACCAAGAGAGGCTTAAATTCTGCAAATTGCAGCGGCTGGAGACTAGGCACCTCCGAGATATCATTGAGGTGTATAAGGACTTGAATGGGTTGAGCGCGCTGAATTCTGACGGGAGGATTCTTCCACTTTCTCAGATTACGAACCTAGGGGAGCAAAAATTCAAATTGAAGAAAGACAGTTGTAGAATAGATGTGCAGAAATTTGCTTTTAGCCAGCGGGTAGTTGTTGCTGGATCAAACTTCCATCTGTGGTTATGGAAGTTGATAGCTTAAATTAATTATAGAAGGAACTGGACAAACGTTTAGAGGGAAGGGATGTGTGAAATGCTTCTTTTTTTTTTTTTTTTTTGCCGATATTACATAAGATTGCTTCTTTCCATCATATAAAATAAATTTTCTGTTTATATTCCGGCGCGACAACCAAGTCAGTAGAATTTACAATAAATCGTCAATACAAATATTTATCTATTTAGTAGTCACGGGCTTGAACCCCGTCCCACTCAAAGGAACGCGTGCTATGCATTCTCGCTCCTGACCACTCTGCTACTACTACATTTACAACTGACTCCCACACACTGTACAGTACTAAGAAGTCAGGCTGGTCAACTGCTTTTTCGTGTTCATAGCCTGTGGAAAAGATTAAGGGATATTTATGACGCGGATAATAAGCTGTGGTCAACCTGTGCTCTACTGTCACCCTATTAGAGAATTACCAGAGAGTGATTTTCGTTTATTCTGGAAATTAATGTGAAAGTGTGGATTAGTCACACACAGGTTCAGTAAATTTCACTTATCCCTGTTTACATGATAGGTACAAGTGGGCCCTAGTTTAGATCAGGGCGTTAAAAAAAAAAGAAATCGCTCGGAAAATTTGAGATTGCAGAGGCCATGCGATTCCCCCCTCCTATGGTGAGGCCCGAGGATAGCGTCTCATGCCGGTTCATAAGTGCGGCCGTGATGTCTGGAGTCTATTTGCAAAAAAATTGCTGATTAGACGTTGAATAATTCTATTCTGGAACAGTGAGAGAGTAGGAGTTGATTATGGTGAAGAGATCAACGGACTATTATTAAATTGAGCTTATGATAACAGTAGTGTGGTAATGTGTTTTTTTTTTAATGGAGAAGGGTCCCAGTTTTTTTTTTTTTTTTTTTTCTGCTTCTTCTTCTTCTGTTGTTGGCTCCCATGGCTTTCTTCTCCTTTTTCTTTTCTCCCCTGGAGTGGGCCCTAAAGGAATCTGTCTCACCTTTTGGCAACATCAGGTGAGATAGAGTCTCGAATTGAGATAATACTCGGAATCATCTCTCTAGGTGACTGATATTCTAGGTATCCAAGTGGCCAGAAAAAAAAAAAAAAAAAAAACGCAACACACACAGTTCATCCTAATCACATATCTGGCCCTGTTAGAGTGGTACTATTTTTTACAGAGACATGAGGCAGAATTGAACTGGCGTTCTAGAAGCCGCTCTTTACAATAACACATGTTCATGTCCACCTGAAAGCTGTCGACGACAGCTTTCAGATAGACTTGAGAGCTGTAGGTGAAGCTGGATGACGAGACGTACGCTTCTCGTCATCCATAACCATTTAGCCATATTGTACTTCAATACATACTTTTAGTGAAAAGTGTATATTGAGTTGTACTCATTAAAATTCTTAATACATTATCATGTGATAAGATTGTTTATTTCGTTATTATTATTATTAAAATGGAGAAAGGTGTAAAAAAGAGGCTATGTCCGCTATGCATAATGATTCTTTAGGGTGATTAACCACAATGCCCTTGTTTCAAATTATAGAATCATTTTCATTTAGTATTAGCATTAGTATTAGCAATGGCCACATGGTGCAAGGAAGCCTATGGCTTAAGCTGCACTAGCCAAAAAAAAAAAAATAATAAAAATAAATAATAATAATAAAATAAAATAAATAAACAATAATAATAAGATAACAAAAAAAATAAAATAAAAAAATATAATTTATCTAATTAAGGAAAGGGATAGAAGGACAATTGTTACATTGCTTACGCGTTTTTATTTTTCTAATAATAGAATTATTAGATTCATAAAATGAATGCCTTTCCGCATATATTTCAATAATAAAGTAGTCAACACTAATTTCCTGCGAAATTTGCGAAAAAATTTAAAAATTTAGTGACTTGCAAAACAGATGACAGAGCTCGATTACTAATTTTTTGCAATATTCACGTGAATTTATTAAACTCTAAGTATATTTAACTTTATTAAATATCTTTATAGATATTTAACTTTATTAAATATCCTTAGAGTTTAATAAATATTTTTGCAAAAATTTAACGTAGAATTAAAATGTTCATTATTTTACCTTAATTATTGGATGACTTTGAAGTGACGGTATTAATCTTATTTAACTTCTGGTATTTGAACTGAATATGGCATAAACTACAAGGTTATGTAAAGATATATTAAATTAGAAAAGGTATAAAATTTCAACAAAATATAAAAAAAAAAAAAAAAAAATGGGAAGGCGGGCTGACTTAAAATGACAGTTATAAATACTAGGGTGTGCAGCAATCACCTGATTCCTGAATCACAAAACAAAAAACTTGGAACCTTGAATTTCTAGTTCTGAAGCTTTTGCAGGAAGGTTTCTATTAGTTGAAACGCCTAACACTAAGGGGGATATGCTACTTCCTCTTAGTCATTACAGTCGGCCTTCGAAATCGCTTGTTCAAATGAAACCTTCACTGTCGAGCATTGCAGTAAAGCGTTCTTCGGGTTATTTAACAAACAAAGCTACCAGTACTTCAGTATTACTGTTTCCCAACCTTTTTTTATTTTGAGCCTCATTATACACTTTTCAGTGAGTAGGAAGCTGGAGATACTTTAGCAGACGCCATATTAGTGCATTAATTCTTCTTTATAAAAACTTGCACGGATACGTGTACACAAAACAAAGTTGTCTGCTCATTTCGTATTTTCCTCAATGGAGGTTTAGCATGATACATTGGCTAATACAGATGCCCAGAAAAATTATACAAATACAAAAAAGATAAAACAGTCTCAGTTATAGAAGAACTCTTTATTGTGTACAGAATTAGGCTACCGTAGCCAAGTCGTCAGGAGTGGGGATATAAATATGGGCTCTGAGTGACCGTGGGTCGACACTACGTAACTATTAGGAGTTCTAGCTCGTGAACTCCTCTGACCATGTGGCCGTCCTTGAGTATAAACAGAAAAATTGTTTAAACAATATGATGTTGATTTACAAAATAACATACAATGCTTTACAACTGTATATTGACTTTACAAAAAGAAAACAAGAACACAAAGGTGAAGCTAAAAATTAACGACACAAGTGCTTAATTATATTAAATGATTTTAAACCAGTTAGGAACCACTGCTCTTGAACTGAGGTGTACACAATTCGAGCCCAATCATTTTTTTCTTTTTTTAATACGGAAACCCCGATAAAACTGATCTGTTCACTATGATCCCTTTTTGAAACTCCATCCATGTTATGCATTTTTTGTATTATACTGTGTATACAGAAAGGAAGAAATATTATGATGCTCACATTTGGTGTGAATATACAGGATTATTACAACAGAATTTAATATTTTAAGAATTTTGTTATGATTAAACTAAACATGATACAAAAAGCCAAAATTACATTTTTTTGACTGGATAACTGAAAATGTTTTTCCCCTAACCTCTGAACGTATGAAGTTTCTAAAGCCACCACGAGGAGCGCTGAGCGCTTCGAACATAAATTACCAAAATGTCTAGCCATTTTGACAGTTTAAATCCTCCTTTAAGTGCTAGGTATCAGTGGATTTGATAAGCCCACAGCAGTGATAGTATTTTTAGTCATTCAAGAAATTTGCTTTCAGGCAGAGAGTAATTTATTGTTCGAACAAACTTCCACCCTGTGATGTGGAAGCGGACAGTTTGAATAAACTTAAGAAAGCAAATTATTAGAGGAAATGAACAGATGAAGTGGGTAACTTTTATCTATTTTTCATTATTTTATTTATTATTATTATTATGTTCATTTTATCTTATTTATTTATTTTTTATTAATTATTATTATGTTCATTTTATCTTATTTATTTATTTTTTATTAATTATTATTATGTTCATTTTATCTTATTTATTTTTTTATTATTATTTTTTTGTCTTGTTGTATAAGTTGCTTTCTTGCATCATTTGCCTCTGCTAATACTAACTCCAAAGAAAAATTGCAGGTTTAAAACTTACAATTGAAAAGATAATACTGAATTAGTATTGAAAATAATATTGGTGATTTTATTTGCTAATAATAAAGATGATTTCATTTTCTAATGAATGTTTTTGACAAGGAAAATTCGACTGGATTCAAAGATATTTCAGGATGTATGTCATAAATATTAAGAATGAGTACTATGATTACATTTAATATACCTCTACAACATATATGCAAAGTAGTCATTTTACTTTACCTGGTGGTATGCCGGATTCTGTGATATTTGTGATCCAAGTGGGTCGCAGAATTCAGTGGAAGATGGTTTTATTATAAAGTTCAAAATTAATATTTCCGTTTAACGTTCAGCGTTTAGTTTATTTAATCAGTAAATCATTGCCTTCTCACTGATATGCTTTTTAAATTTATATCGCTTCTTTCAATTTTTCTGTTAAAATAACCGAGGATAATTAGAGGAAAAAACTCACACGTGCACCTGAATTTCATCACATCAGTAATCAAATTCACTAAGTAATGAAAACTCCCACGAAACAGTCTAATTACACTATTCGTTCGACTGATATCATTGTGCGTATAATATAATGATGTCATTTACACAAACCATAAATTACTTAATTTCATATTTAACATAATAACTCCTTAAATTATAAACTAAATTATAGCCTAAATTATAGCATAAACTCGATTCCTGCTCGAGACTTTTTTTTGGAATGATATATGATTTATCTTTGATATGCAAAAGTCGAGACCAGTACTGTGAACAAACGTACGTATGTATATTCAAGAAGAGTTTTGATAATGTATAATGAATTATTGTTTATATAAAATTAATATTACAATACCTATGAGAAGCATACGAATACATATTATATACATACTGTATATTCAAATCTATGATAAATTGATTTGTGCTGCCACCTATCACAAAATATGTAAAATAAACGTTAAAAATGATAATTTCTAGTCAAATCAAACCTACAAGTGTCAATATATCTATTGCTTTTAGTATTATTATAAATAGACAAATGATGCAAGGAAAAGAATGTTTTATGCATTTGAGAAAAGGGAAAAAAAAAAATCGAAATCGTTCATATTTTTTAAATTTCTCTCTTTCTGCCTTCGAATTCTGCTTTGAACTATCTCAGTCACCATGGGCAGTAAATTATTCCAATATATCAAAAGGTAAATTTCATGAGGTCCTGATTTCTGTTGCTCCCTAAGATTTTATAATCGCTTTACCGGCTTCTTTTCCTACTAGTAAAAATAAACCTCCCTCATTCATTTTGCTCATTCCCTTCAGAGTAGGACTTGAATAGAGCGCACCGGAAAGCTATTCCGCTTTGACAAACGCATTGATAATATCATGCACATATTTGATTATTAAAAATAAGATATTTTATTAACGATCGTTCCGTTTTGCAAAATTTTCCATTTCAACCCCTGCTTCACAGCCTTATTACCTTAGTTGGGTCCCCTCCCCAAGCAACGTTTGCGATTAGGACTCCTTGTTCAGTGTCTCTTTTTTATATGCAGTCTACATCTGCTACCGCCTCCATCTGTATATTTCAAGTGCGTGTAAGCTCTGGCTTACCAGTAATGAAAAAAAAAAAAAAAAATGTTATACTTATAAAATTTTGGATACTATACCTAAATATAGTTTAGCTAAATTTAGCAAATATTTATTTGAATACGCGAACAATTTGAATAGAATAGAAACGGGTAATAAATGGTTTAAGAAGGTGCGTAAAAACGAGTAAGGGAGAACTTCGACACATAAAATGTCGAGGAACGTTTTCCTCGAAAAGACCGTTTTCCAAAAATGGCCAAGCCAGAAGAATTATACTGCGAAGTGGGCAGTAAGAGCATTGGAAACTCAAGGGCGGAGGGATTAGAGAAAATTAAGAGGAGGAGAAATGAGAACATAAGTTGATATATAAGGAATTGAGTGGCGGGATAATGAGTTGTTCTTTCAGGTATGGCTTTGGTGGTGTGTGGAGATAAGGTAGTAGCGAAGCGTAAGTAGGTCGGACGGGAAAGTTTCGAAAAGGGTTCAGTTTATAGTTTAGCATAGGATCGGAATGTGCAGAACAGAAAGGTTGGAGATCTAAGGAAGGTAGAGGAAGCTGGAAACCCAAAAGGATCCCGAAATCAAGTCAAGAAATGGAGAAAAATAAAGCAAAGCAAGTAATTGTAGAGTTTAGTGCCCCGAAATTTTGGCCCAAGGGGCAAGATTAATTATTTACTTTAGAATTCCAATTCAAAAGAGGCACTCTGTGTTCTTATAAACTAGGAATGCTTAAGGAAAATTGTAATTGAAGATAATATTCACTTTAATGCAATACGACACAATACCAAGAGTTGTGTAAGGTATATTTAGAAGAAAAATTTATGTAATAACAATAGGCTAGTGATATGAAAGTAACAGTGCTGTTTGCTTGAATTGTTTCTCCTTTAAAATTATAGTAAGGAAGGTTAATTTAACGCAAGTGCCTATGTACCTATTTTATGTTTGTGCCTAATGTCATGTTGTATCTCTCTACTCCAGTTAAGATTTAGATACCTGGTCCTGTAAGCACTCAGTGGCCCAAGGTAACATAAGGTTAACCTAAATAACAGTAGGTGGGAAAAAAATATATAAAAATAATATAGCAAAAACGCAACGCCTACATGCGCTTTGAATTCACCCTGCTGTCATTTTGCGATGAATACGTAGTCACGTATCCAGGAACTATCATGGGGGGGGGGGGGGGGATACAGCTGTTTCAAACTGGCGCACACAACTCCCTAAATCAGATGTGACCAAGAAGAAGAAGAAGAAGAAGCTAACCTAACGCTGTTTAGTGTTAGAAGTGTTAAAAATGCCGCACATCTTCACACATGCTGAATACGCAGATAGGATGTTTGTGTACATGGTGTAAGTGCTACTGTCTACGTGGTTTTTGTGGTGTAAGTGCTACTGGTGCTTGTAGAGAATACCGTCTACGATTCCCTAACTACAGAATACCGGATTCAAGAGCTTTTATTAGTGTTTAACACCAAACTGCATGAGACCGGTACAGTTCACAGCGCTCATATTTCTTCTGAACCTGCAAATGAACAAAATGTGGATGAAATAGAACACATTCTTCAGTCGGTAGAAAGTAGTCCTACTATAAGCACACGAAGAATTTCTATGAGTATTGGTGTTCCACAGACAAGAGTATGGCGGCAAACATTACGTGAGCATGGCTTGTATCCATTTCACATACAGCGGATGCAACACCTTCAACCAGGAGACAACGCCCAGCAATTGGAATTTTGTCGGTGGGTAAATGCAAATCGCAGTTTAATTACATTAATACTGTTCAGCGATGAAGCTACTTTCACCCGTGACGCTATCAACAACATCCGTAACTCTCACAGGTGTTCAGACGAAAATCCACATGCCGCTGTAGAAACAAAATTTCAACATCGCTTCTCTGTAAACGTGTGGTGCGATATCATCGACAATCAGTAGATTGGGCCTGTTGTGTTACAAAATCGTCTTACAGGGCCCATTTATCTAGAATTTCTGCAAAACGAATTTCCACTACTATTGGAGGATGTTCCCTTGGCTACAAGGATTGGTATGTACTTTCAGCATGCCGGGGCTCCTGCGCATTGTACCCGTCTGGTGATACAATATCTAAATCGAACTTTCCTTAAATGATGGATCGGCCGCGGTGGTCCCGTTCATTGGTTACTAAGATCTCCAGACCTCACTGCATTAGATTTTTGTTTGTGGGGGTGGATGAAAAGCGTAGTATACAAAGAAAATGTGAACACAAGAGAGAAATTGCTCGCTCGCATTTTGGATACTGCTGCCCTCATAAAAGAACGATAAGACGACCTCAGAAGAACAACACGTCATATTACCACAAGAATTGCAAAGTGCATTGAGGTTGGCGGTGGGATTTTCGAACATTTATTGTGAACTGTAAAAAGTTTGTCAATTATTTGTGTTTTGTGTCATTAAATACAAACAATAAGTCATTTATCGTTCTTTAATATCTCTCATAATGGCTTTGTGTGCGGCAGTTTCAAACCTGTATCTTCGTATCCATTGAGAATAGGACACATGTTTATATGAACTTTTTTACTCAGAATAATCGATACTATACTGGTGTGCAAAACTTAAGGACCAGCACTATTTCTAAAGGTTACAACCACAAAAGCTTTACTTAAGGGTCTCTTTACTGATGAGAGTATATTCAGTCTCAGCAGCGATTCTGGACGTCAGCTAATCTGGCGAGAGGTTGGCACACGGTATCACCCCGCAAACATCACTGAAAGGGATCGATATGGCGGTCGAGGTGTTCTCGTCTTGGAAGGCGTTATCTTGGATGGACGTACACAACTCCAGATACTTTAACCGGTGCACGCTACTGTACTCAGGTAATCCTTCCCCAGGTGCGTCTGTTCCGAGGTGCCATTGGCCCCGAGTTCGTGTTTATGGATGATAACGCCACAACCCATCGCACTGCAGCTGTTGATATGCTTTTGGAAAGTGAGGATATTGTTCGTATGGATTGGCCTGCCCGTTCTTCGATTTAAGTCCCATCGAACACATATGGGACGCTCTGGGGAGACGCCTAGCGGCACGTCCACACCCATCAGAAAATGTTCACCAGCTGAAGATGGCGCTGACAAAGGAATGGACGATGTTACCGCAAGAACTTATCAACACCATTGTTCTAAGTATGGACAGGCGGTGCAAAGCCTGCATCGACATTAGGGGTGGCCATATCTCATACTGAGGACCACCTCTTCCCTTTGTTCTATCTTTGGCAGTGATGCATCTGTATCATGGCAGCTAGTGCTATGTTGCCATTTTTGAATAAAGTCCCTCTGTACCGTTTTGTTTCCGTTGTTGTGTCGGTGTTATTTTCTTCATCATTTCTGTACCTCACGAGGTTCCTTTGGTATGCTTTTCCCATATCCAGGCCACTTCTATGAGAAGCTATAGATGAAAACCTGACTGGTCCTTAAATTTTGCACACCAGTGTATAACCTCTCAAAATATTTACTATTCCTCTTGAATCACTCTGTAGAACAGTGTTCCTCAACCTTTTTTTTTTAATTATCGCCCTCTTAAAGGGCTTTTTTAGACAATTTTTTCCTAATCGCCCCCCCCATGAAATTTTAAACAAGAAAATACTTTATACTTACTTTTTTTATTCAATGAGCCTGATGCTTCTTAGCTAAAAGTTCAATATGATGTTAGTAAGTTTAATTCTAATGTCTCCTCTTGAACATATATGAATCCTGTTTCTTTTGTTAATATTTTATTTACTGAACTAAAACCACTTTCAAATATATAAGACGATGGAAAACAATGAAGTTCTTTGGTCATTTCAGACCATTTCATTGTTGGATAAAGAAGTTTAGTCGTTTTTGACCCACACAACTCAGCCATTCCCCTTTTTTGGAATTTCAAATATTTCCAGTTTTTCAGTGAAGGCTTTTAATATGCATTTGCAGTCTATCACCGTAATTAATTTCCCTTGAAGTTGAAGTGCGTATCACTTAAATTTCATTAAGTTTTCGAAAAATCCACACCACATAGTATATATTTGCTGATCTCCTTTGCTAAATCTGTGTCTCCTTCGCTTTCTAATAAACTAATTACCGTATCAAAAAGGTTTACAAATCTTGTTAGACAGTTTCCTTTAGAAAGACATCTGACTTCATTATGTGAAAGAAGCCTCAAATACTGTTCTTCATTAACAACACAAAATTTTCTGAAAAGGCGATCATATTTGCTATGTGACTTTATTTTATTGATGGTTTTAATAGATGGTTTTAACTGAGAGACTGATTAATAACTGAACTAATATTATTTGCAAGCAGATGAAGCCGGTGCACAATGCAGTGTATTGTAAGAACTTTAGAACATACTTCCTTTAGGTAGGCTGTAAAACCTTTGTCTTCCAACTATGGAGGTTGCACGATCAGTGGCACAGGATACCAGATTTCCCAATGGTACTTGTTTTTCATCGAATCATGTTTTTACAGCAGCAAAAATGGATGCTCCAGTGCAGTCAGTTTCTATATATTTTACAAACAACATCTGTTCTTGCAATTTACAATCATCATCAAAATAACGAACGTATGTCATTAGAAGGGACTTATTGTCAGTAACTGCGAATTCATCAATTTGAATAGAAAATTTTCTCGTTTTTAGTTTGTTAATTAGCTGCTTTTCAATGTTAACTGACATCTCATGGATTCATCTTCGAATTGAATCGTTGCTCAATGGCAATGCTTTTAAAATACAGGTAGGATTTTGATGCATCACTGATGCATCACTGTCGTATAACAGTCTCGGCAACTGTATGAGCCCTGCCAGTTTTTGCAATGGTTTCTGCAATTTTATAAGACGCAGTCATTCCATCGTCATTTGTTTGTGTGTTCTTCTTAAATAAGAAAATAACAGTGTTAAGTTGCTTAGATTTCAGTTTTAAAATATTCGATATGTTTACCAACTTTATCAGGACGTTTCCTTTTTAAGTGATTTAAAAGTCTTGATGGTTTCATAACCTCTTTTGAAAAAGAACTATTACACATAAGACACATGGGCTATCATGAGTCGAATGGGCTTTCAATAAAACCATAAGCTAGATATTCATACAGATCCTGTCAACACTTTCTTTTCAGCACTTCACATGATTGATGATGGGTTGAATAACTACAAAGAATTAAATATAAGCCGACCGGGCTAGCCGAGTGGGTAAAGTACCTGCCCGGCAACCCAAAGGTCGCGGGTTCGATTCTCGCCTCGGGCTTGGATCAAAGTACTGCAAAAACCTTGGGAGGTGCAATATGGCCACAGAAGCTGATGCGCCAATAACTACCAAATCAAAAAAAAAAAAAAAAAAAAAAAAAAAAATTAAATATAAACTATTTTTATTTAACTCTCACAGCCCATGTGACTCACAAAAGCACTGTGGATCAAAAATAAACAACTTCCACAAGGAAACAATAAATAAATACTAATTGTCGCTTAGAAAGTAGAAACAATAGACTAAAGCATTTCCTCATCCCACCCATGCCTCATATATTGACCAATGAAACAAAAGAATAAATAAATAAACCATGCCCACCACGCCACCGCCAAGGTCGCAGCTGCCGGAAAGGCACAAACGCCAAGGATTGCGGAGACATTACCTCTGAAAGCAGTTAGGCATTTAATGCCTATGCAAAAGTGGTTGAATTAAATCACGCCCACTGTCTTCCTTTTATTAAAATTTTTCACTCACTCCTAATATAATATAACTATATGTTAAAAATCAGTTGTTTGAGGGGAACAGAAAACCCAATGAGTGAAATTAAATATTAAGGAATAGGATGTCGTCGGGTAGGGTTGAATTTTGGAGGACCACAAACTATTGTAATATCCATGATTTTTTTTGCCCCTGAAACACCAATTTTCGGTGTTTCAGGTGTCCCCGTTGAGAACCCCTGCTGTAGAAGGATGTTCAAACAAAGATTTCAGGGATCCTGTGGGGAAAGAGAGGGTAGAAGGTTCGCATCTACGCTTTTGTTCCTTCAATAATATCTATTCAATCAAGTGCTATGATTTTGGTTAGTCTAAACTTCTGGATCTCAAATTCTATCTTCAGGTTTTCGGCAAAATTTCGTTGGAGTCTTCTGTGATAATGGAGTAGTTACACCATTCACAATGTACATAAATAGATCAGGATTAGATATTATTTCTCTTTAGGATGTAGGGGGAACAATTAATAAAGTCCTTTACATATGCCGACTGTATTATTTGATTTTGGAGGTAGTGTAGAGATTTTTTTACAAGAAATTTGAAGTTTTCATCCCACAAATTGGCAAGGCTATGATCAGTCGAATACACGCAATTTATAGACCTGATACCCCTAACACTTCATGCGTCAACAACCTTGATTACTTACTGGGAAAACAACTCAACCATTTGATGAAATGCATGCTTATCTGGGTAACACATATCAAACCGAGATGAGTCATAGTGGTATAATATTTGGGGTCAGGCGCCATCGAGATGAGTCAGTGGGCCACACATTTCTTGTTTTCAGAAGCTAGCAGTGATGTGCTTTCTATACAACTAATTCGGTACTTTAATTGTATAGAAAGTCTTATTGTTCAATGATAGTAGCAGACTGCCGGTATCAGAACCACAGTTTTTCAAAATTGTGCGTTTGACACCACAATTGACACTAAAATTGAATTTTCAGTAACTAGAAAACAAACAGAGTCGTAGACTGTATTTTGCGATTTTTATTGAAAATTTTTAAAGTTCAGTGTATCTGCTTTAAGTATCACTACTTTCATATGGAAGTTTTATGAAATTGTAACAGTTGGCAACGATGCTGGTTTTTTGTAAGTAACAAATGTTAAAAGAAAGGAGGCGGATGCAAACAGAAGTTAGGACTTTGAACATTTATGATTAACTATTCATGATACGAGCTGGTGTTATTTCTAATGCCAATCATTTGTTTAACAAAAATATTTAACGTTTTTTTCGTTCTAGTTTTTAAAGTTTATGAAAACTATTTATAGAATTCATATTTATAGCTTTCGATAAGCTCACATAATTTGGCAAGACTCAGGGGGAAAAAAATTACTCTACTAGCAAAACAAGCATCGTTCTTTCCATTTTGGCTTCTAACGAAGCATATTTTGGCCAGCGTTCGTTGCTAAATGTGCACTGGGAATCGGAATCTTCATAATAACTTGAAGAAACAAGGCACTTTCTTTGGCGCCAGCGACAATCATTACTATGGAATGCATAAAAATTCCTGCCACCTTCAGGAAATAAAAGTTAAAAAATTAAGATAAACTAATTATAAAGTAATTAAAAAGTGCGTAGTGTGGTTTACTGTTCCTCTTAAAAAACTCATACATAAACATCAATCAAATTCATTTATGGAAAAAAAATAATAACATATAATATTATTATTTTTTATACATAAATAAATAAAAATATAATAATAAAACAAATAAAATTTTATTCAGAGAATAATGTGCAACCCCTTAATATAAATGTTCCCGGACATCACTTAGACTTTAGGCCAACTGTGAACAGGTTATTAAGCAAAATAAATAAATATGTATATAAATAAATGATAATAAAGTAATGCATCGTATAATTATATTGTACTGTATTATATAAAGTTGTAAATACAGTGATGCCCAACCTGCGTCTGCTGGAATTTTAATTTTTCTGCCGAAAGCTGTTCCACCGAACCCAATTTATAACTCCAGCTAATCAAAGCTAATCAACTTTCTTTTTATATCTTTTTTTTTTTTCTTCTTTTTTTAATTTAAAATTCTTATAATGCAGGATTCTTCCGGTTCTATTGTAGGAGAAGAAAAAAAAAATCAGCAGGAAAAAATTGCAATAACAATTCACAAATAAACAAATGCCTTTCTCACATTTTCCTCTTTGGCTCATGTGCGTTGGTGTACATTATCCTCCAGCACGTATTGTGCTGGAAGAAGTGTACACCAACGCACATTAGGTAGTGTAGGGGTTTTTTGAACCATTAGCATTAGCATTAGCATTAGTAGAGGCATTTGATGCAAGAAAGCAAGCTTATGCAGCATCAGCCAAAAAAAAAAAAGAAAAAAAAAAACCCACTTCCACTTCACCCCTCTGTTCGTTCAAAATACCTGTCCAGCTGAGCCTTAAACTTATTTAGGCTATCAACCTCCACCACAAGGGATGGAAGTCTGTTCCACCAACCAACCACCCGGTGGCTAAAGGCAAATTTCCGCACATCTATCCTACATCTGTCTTTCCTCAATTTGAATTTATGCCCTCTCAGGCGATTTTTCTGAGCTAGAGGAAGGATCCCATCAGTATTGAGCATGCTTAAACCATTCAAGGCTTTATACACCTCTATCAGATCACCTCGCTGGTGCCTAGTCTCCAGACACTGTAATTTGCAAAACTTAAGCCTTTCTTCGTAAGAGCACCCCTTTGTTCCATTCACTAATCTTGTTGCCCTTCTCTGTACTCGTTCCAGCAGCTCTACATCCTTCTTGAAATGACGCCTCCAGACCTGTATACAGTACTCTAGGTGTGGCCTGACCATTGCCTTATACAATGGAATAATCACCTCCTTATCCCTGCTGGAAAAATTCCTGTATATCATTGACAATACTCCATGAGCTACTCTTGCAGCCCTTCTGCACTGCTCAGAGAACTTCATATCTGCCTGCACAATCACCCCCAAGTCCCTTTCATTCTCTACCACTGTCAGTGTAGTACCACAGAGTTGATACATTGCTCTGGGGTTGCTGTTTCCCATGTGTAGTACTTTACATTTGTCAATGTTAAACTTCATTTGCCACCTCTCAGCCCATCTGCTCAACCTTTCCAGATCCTGTTGCAGCAGCATAGTGTCAGTAGTGTCCTTGACAACCATGCCAACCTTTGTATCGTCTGCAAACTTGGACATTAAGCTTGATATACCATCATCAATATCATTTATAAATACAGAAAACAATAATGGACCCAACACTGAGCCCCGAGGGACTCCACTAATAACATTAGTCCACGATGAGCAGTGTCCATTGATTACCACTCTCTGTCTTCTCCCCCTCAACCACCCCTTTATCCATAGCAGCAATTTGCCTCCAATGTCACACTGCTCCAATTTGTGTAGCAGTCTTCCATGTGCAACAGTATCAAAAGCCTTTCTAAGATCCAAGTATATAATATCAAAGTTATTCCCTGCATCCAGTTCTTTTGTGACTGCATCATAGTATCCAATCAAGTTGGTCAGGCAAGACTTCCCCTTAACAAAACCATGGTGTGTCTGAGCTATAACTGAAGTCTTGTCTAAATGATCCTGCAGTGCTTCTTTAACCAGTGCCTCCATTAATTTTCCTGGAACAGAAGTTAAGCTCACAGGTCTATAATTCCTTGTGTCAGCCTTCGATCCTCCTTTGTGAATTGGGGTCACATTTGCACATTTCCAGTCTATGGGTACCTCCCCTGAGTCCAAGGAAGCTCTCATAATTATGGCTAAGGGTTTGCTTACTTCCTTTGCTGCCTCCTTTAATATAACTGGATAGATCCCATCCACCCCGGGTGCCTTTCTTGTGTTTATCTTCAACAGTTTCTCCTCCACTTTACTCCCAGTTATTTCAAGATTCTGTAGCTTACTGCTAGAGTTGAATACACCTCTGGCATTCCCCTTGCTGAATAACTCCTCATGTGTGAATGTCGATGCAAAATATTCATTTAGTTTGTTAGCTACCTGAGCAGGATCATCAACAGTTGACCCATCAATATCAAGTGGACCAATCTGATTCATCCCCTTCCTTCTAGAGTTTACATAAGTAAAGAACTCTTTGATGTTTTTCTTTGCATCTCTTGCCAAGGATTTCTCGTAATCTGCCTTCGCCTGCCTAACCTCCTTTGTAACTTGGTTACAGATCAACTTGTATCTATCATAGGCTTCTGTGTCATGTGTTAATTTGTAAGTATCCCATGCATTTTTCTTCTCTGCCATATGCCTCATTAGTTCATCTGACATCCATTTTGGCCTAAACCTTGAACAATATTTCTTAGTTGGTATGTAAAGCCTAGTAGCTTCCAAGATGTTCTTTGAATGCTTCCCATTTTGAATTTGCTGTTGGTAACATCATCAGTTGGTCCCACTGTATAGAATTTAAATACTGTCTCAGTCCATCGTAGTCGCCTTTACGGAAGCAATAACCCTTCCCTTTACCCCTAATGGTAGTTACCTCTTTGAGTAAATCCCATTTCAGCACACTGTGATCACTGCCACCTAGTTGTTCATTTATCTGCAGATTCTTAATGCATGAAGAATCACTGCTGATAATCAAATCAAGAGTATTACTCCCTCTTGTTGCCTCCCGAACATGCTGATGTAGAAAACAATCATCCAATAAATCCACAAAAGCCCTGCTAGTGCGTGAGTAACCAGCCCCCAAATTCCAGTTAATACCTGGGAAATTAAAATCTCCCATTATAAGACTCTCTGATTTACTGGCCCACTCTATTTCCCTGCACAGTTCCTTATTATACTCATCAGAGTCATTAGGCCTATAGCACACTCCTACTCTCAATTTTGATCTCCCAATGCTTATGTCACACCAAACTGACTCAACACTGCACTGTCCAGCGATGTCGACTGGCTTCACTTCCTTGGTTTTTATGTGTTTCTTAACTAATAGCATAACCCCTCCCCCCTTCCTATCCTGTCTATCCTTTCTGTAGACGTCGTACTCCCCAAATTGCAGTTCTGCATCCCTTATATCTGTGTGACACCACGTCTCTGATACCCCAACAATATCTGCCTTTGATGTTTTGAGCAATACCTCAAATTCATCAAATTTATTTACTAAACTCCTAGCATTGGTGTACACACAAGTATACCTGCACCTGTTTCTATTCTTAGCTACCCTAACACAACCCATGTGTTTACTTGTACCGCAATGGCTCCCAGCAGTCTCTGAAATACCATGCATCTTGTTTTTCAGGCTTCTGCTCATTCTAATAGAAGCAGTGCAAGAATCTCTTTCACCTCTGCCAGTGGCTACTGTCAATCTATTGGTCTTTGTCTCCCCCCAAGCTAGCAGTTTTCCGACCCACCTAACACTGCCTCGATAGCATCAGCAAATATTCTTGCACCCTTTCTATTTAAGTGTATCCCATCCCTGTAGAAGCAATCTCTCCTGTTAACAAGTACAGTCCAGGCTGAAAAAAATTCTACTCCTTGAGCCTTGCACAATCTTTCCAGGGCCGAATTGATCGACAAGGCTCTCATCATATACTCCCTCTTATCGTGTCTGGGCAGAATTGCAGACACTTTCAAATTCAACCCTAATTCTCGGCTTTTGTTCAGCAGTGACCTGTACTTGTTAACCATTACTCCACAAGGATGAGTCCTTGTGGAGTAATGGTTCATATGATATCAAGAAGTCATATGATAGGTACGCTGCAGTACCAGTTCAAAGTGGGATATAAAAGGGCCATGTACACTCAATGGCAGGTAGATAGAACAGAATGGAAAGAGAAATGGACCTGCAATCATGCGCCTTAACAACAGACAGGTGTGATTGCAGTTACCACATAGTTGGCATGTCCATTCGCCACATAGCTGAAAGGGTGAGACAGCCAAAATTAATTGTAGAAAAAATCGTACGCCAGTGGAAGACAGGTGGTAATGCGACCATCCATCTCAAGTCAGGTATATCACCGTTTGAATTCCA
The DNA here is from genome assembly GCF_048544385.1 of Mastigoproctus giganteus. Taxonomy (NCBI): domain Eukaryota; kingdom Metazoa; phylum Arthropoda; class Arachnida; order Uropygi; family Thelyphonidae; genus Mastigoproctus; species Mastigoproctus giganteus. The sequence continues at coordinate 93,601,625 of NC_143583.1, read as the reverse complement.
GAGCATGTTGACAGTTGAAACGGATAGTGAAAGACAATTGAAAAGGCACTCCCGATGAACTCAACAGACAGTTATCGGATCTAGGATAAATGTAGTACCCCCAACCATCAGAAAAACATTTCATAGAATGGATTTTCATGGTCTCTCAGCTGCTCGTATGACGAAGTGGTCTCTTCGCTATGTCAAAGGACAGTTTCACCTACATTGTATAGCACCAACAATGAAGTTCGGTGTTGGTAGTATGATGGTATGGGTCTGTTTTAGGTGGTTTGAACTTGGTTCACTGGTTGTCATCGGTGAAAACATGAATGCAACGATCTATTGCGATATTCTGAACAATGCTCTCTTACTTGATTATTGTTTTTTGGCCCCATCCCATCCATGAACTTTGCTATATATGGTAAGGCCACAGACAAGTTTTCTTGTCGACGGAAAGTTCAACTACTCAGCTTTCCCCATCACTAATTCTCCCTCTGAATACAGAGGTCTATGCGGAACTGTTTCAAATCAATATCGCTAGAGATGACGTTAAAGCCGCTGTGAATAGCATCAGGAATGAAGCCACAATTGGGCCTGATAAATTCCCGCTCTTCATGATTAAGATCAGCAGTGTAAACATCATAGATCTGCTCCTTCCCATTTTCCACAAAATCTTAAGTGAAAACCACTTTCTGAGGATATGGAATACGTATTTCGTTAAACCTTTTCCAAAAAATAACAATCATAAATCCACCAAAGAGTAGAGGCCTATTGCAATTGGATGTTTGCTTCAAAAAATATTTGAGAAATCTATTTTAAATACCATCAACCATCATTGCTTCGGGTATAGATCGGAGTACCTTCATTCAGTGATCCCACAAAGATCGACTATCACGAATCTTATGGAGACTCTATTTCAAATCCAACGCGCCCTTAACTTCAGACAGAAACTAGATATTGTCTTCTTTGACGTTGCATCCGCTTACGACAGTATTTCCATCTCGGCTATTACTATCATCTTGGAGGAATATTTCCATATAACTGGGTACGTCTTAGCAATAATAACGAGCTCTTTCAGGGAGAGCATCGCTGTCATTATTGGAATTTCCAAAGAGACCATCCAAGTCAACAGGGGAGTCCCACAAGGTGGTATCCTCTCTGCTACTCTCTTTGCAGCAGTACTGCATCCTTTCCTGGCCCAAAATCAAAAACAATTTGTCGTATATGCAGACGACTTGAAATTTTTCATCACTTCGAACGACACAAAACACATCCTTACAATGCAACAATGAAGCAAACTCCAAAATCGTCGAGTTTCAAGAGTACCTCAATTGCATGGGGCTCCAAATGGTTTTTACCAATAAGATAATAAAGAACCACATATCAATACGCGTGAATGGCAGCGTGGTCAAAAAAGTCCAGCCACATATTGATGTTGGTCTGAAATTGGACGAAAACCTAAATTTCACACAGCATTTCGGACATGTAAAGAAGAAACCTTACGCAGCACTATGGACCTCCAGACAGGAGCTGGTAGGTATTAGGAACCCTGACCTTGTTAAAAAATATATTTTAAGATGCGTCATCCTCATCCCTCTCTACGCATCTCAGATTTAGTCTTCTGCCCCAGATATACCATCAAGGCTTTCCTGGGTTTAGAGTACTGGATGCTGAGATAGTTAAACAGGATCACTACGCAGCCATTTACAATCTCAAGGGCTATTTTTATGCCAACTTGGATGTCACGCCTTGGTCTCACATAATTGTCACCAAGAACATTCTCACGCTTGCAAAACTCGCCGAAAACTGACTACCTGCTGACTCTGCCCCGCATGACGCAAAGGTGGGCAAATAGGACACCACCACCTCCACTCAGTAGCGCACTCACCAGCCTGGAAGCCTTCAGAGATTTTTTTCATTCTAACACCATTAAGATGTACAACGATCTTCAAGCAGACCCAGAAAGGCTTTGCACAGAGAAGAGGTATAGGACTGAAATGTTTCAGAATACATTGCTCCACCTATAAATGTTACGAGGAAGTAAAGCCCACAGATCGGCTTTACTTCCATCTGTGGGCTTTACAACAATACAGAATGCAAGAAGAATGAACTGTTCGGGACTGTTTTTGTTCCACACTGGTGCTACTGTTATGTTTATATTATACGTCCTATCTTTCTGTTATCTCGCTGTAAATAGTGGTGTAGATCTGAACATTCTTTAAAATTCTCTAATTGCATGTAAAATTACAAATTATGCTTATGCTCTCTACCAGCCTGTCATGAAAAATAAGGCAATAATATGTATAATATAATTAATTAGACAATGTATAATTTATTAAGACAATGATATGAATTAATTAATATTAAGATATGTATAAATTATTAGTGTACAATTATGTATATAACTTATATATATGAATGTGCACCCCCTGGTTAATAGCCGTAAGAGGGTGTCTCTTAGGAGAAAATAAAGATAATAATAATAATACTTGCACCGTAGAAATTTTTTAAAGACGGGCTATATTGCAACAGCATTACAATGCGCCATGGCACAAAGCACGGTCAGTATAGCTAACAGTAACGTGAAGAAAATAATGTGCTGAAGCTGACATTTCACACAAAGCCCAGATTTAGACAATGAGAGGAAACTGAAAAAGCGATACAACTGAATACTTTTGGGATATTTTGGAAAAAACAATTAGGAAATAGAAGGCATACAGTCTACCTACTGAATTGGACAGAAATATATTAAACCAATGTGAGGTTGGTATAATCATTGTCCTCCCCCCACCGGGTGGAAAAGACCTGAGTTCGAATCCCGTCAACGACTCAAAGGCCCACAATTTTTGTGGGCCTTTTTCACAAGATGGATGAGTTAGTCGGTGTCAGGCGAGAGTAGCATGGTTTTCTGCCCAAGAAACTCGGGTTTTTTGTCCGTCAAACAGAAAATCGACAATCCACTCCCAATTTACATATATAAGTGTCACAACAATAAACTCGTACACCAAACGTTTAAATTGAATTAAGAAAATTAATTTTAATACTATAAAATATAGTACAAACAATCTATTTACAACAAATATAAAACTTAAAATGGATTAAAATAAATATATAAAATTAAAATTGATTAAAATAAATATATAAAACATTTAAAATATATAATAAGATAAAGCGCTAAAACTAGACTGTAGTTTTCGGAAGCATCCGCTTCCTTTCTCAACAGTGAATTAAAACTTACACAACATATCCTTAAATAGCAGGCTCACGGCACTTCCACACGTGGTTCGACCGGCGCATGGGCGGTTCTCCTTTCATACGTGTTAGAACGGAAGTGGCTCGGGAGCGCGGAAAGCAAAACCGTTCATCCGTACCGAAGACCACAGCCTCAAAGAGGGGATGCATATGCATACCCCTATCTCTGTTAATAGTATTATTGTCTTATGAACAGATTCGCAAGCTCTCGAGCCACTTGCGGTTCCAGAACCCATGCGCCCGGTCAACGATGACTGCATCCTCTGGGGAGATCTGGTGCTGCTTCTCCCAAAAATGTTCAGCCACAGCAGACTTTCCATACTCTGCGGCTTTTATGGCATTCATGTGCTCCCCCAGACGATCCTTGAATCGCCGCCTAGTTTCACCCACATAACACTCCCCACAATCCCGGCACTTTATCACGTTACGACCCCACTACTGAAATCATTCGTTATAGGGTCCTTAACCTGAGACACCACTGTGTGCAACCTATGCCCTGGCAGCTGCACACAGCGTGTCTGGCATTCACAAAGCACTCTTGTTATACGTTCAGTAAGGCCCGGATAGTAGGGAATATATGCGGTGGCAAATGGCACAAACGGTTCACTTTGCCTGGGCATCACCCCTCTTATATATTTGTCCATGATCCTCTGGGGATAGCCGCATTTCTTAAGGTCTGCTGTGACTCGTCTAATTTCCTTTTCTCTATCCTCAGAGGTACTGCAGTGGGACTCTACCCCATCTAATAATGACTTAGCGACGCTGTTCTTATGTCGCATAGTTTGCGCCGAACTATATATAGTGGGTGTATTGGCTCCGGTACATAGGTTTTATAAACACTGTTGTTTTAAGCCTAAGTCCTGCTCTAGAGACCAAGACATCTAGAAATGGGAGGATACCAGCTGCTTCCACCTCTGAGGTGAACTGGATAAATTGGGAGAAGCTGTTAAGCAAATGAAGTACTTCCTCCTCTCTCCCTTTCTGAATAACGGTGAACGTGTCATCTACATATCTTTTCCATTTGCGCATGGGGAACTCTAACCCATCGAAGATCCTGTTTTCCAGTTCCTCCATGGCCAAATTCGCTACTATGGTGCTAATGGGAGAACCCATGGCTGTGCCACGAACCTGCTTAAACATAACTCCTTGGTACACCATAGGGGTGCTAGAAAGGTAAAGTTCCACAGCGGAGCAAATATCCTCCACACTTAAAGGAGACCTACTACTTAAAGTATCATCTCCTTCTAAAGCCATTCTTACACACTGTACCCCATGAGAAATGGGAATGCATGTAAATAATGATTCTATATCAAAGGATATCATAATTTCACTTCCTTCTATAGTTTGATTTTCACAAAACTCACAAAATCCTTACTATCTTCGACAGTGAAAACAGAATGTTCTACTATAGGGGCAATCAACTTAGCTAAAAATCTGGACAAAGCATAAGTGGGACTTCCAATAAAAGATACAATAAGTCTGAGTGGGACCCCCACTTTGTGTATTTTCGCAAGACCATAGAATCTGGGAAGCTGACATCCCGTTGCATGCAAAGACCAAAATACCTCATTAGTGATCTTCCCCGCTTTTAGCCAATGCTGCACAACTTTATTAACATGTCATTCTAGGTTAACCAGCGGATTTCTTCGAGTAACTCTATATGTAGAACTGTCCTGTAAGAGTTCCAAAGCTTTTTTATGATAATCCTCCTTATCTAAAACTACAGTCGATCTACCTTTATCAGCTGGTAAGACCACGATTTTATCGTAACGTCTAAGTTCTTTTAATGCTTTTCTTTGACTAAGGTTAAGGTTAGAAGGCACTGTCAAGGATATTAAGGATTTTGTGAGTTTTGTGAAGGATCAAACTATAGAAGGAAGTGAAATTATGATATCCTTTGGTGTAGTATCATTATTTACATGCATTCCCATTTCTCATGGGGTACAGTGAGAAACAGATGATACTTTAAGTAGTAGGTCTCCTTTAAGTGTGGAGGATATTTGCTCCGCTGTGGAACCTTGCCTTTCTAGCACCCCTATGGTGTACCAAGGAGTTATGTTTAAGCAGGTTCGTGGCACAGCCATGAACCCATGGGTTCATGGCTGTGCCACTCAACTCTTTTCCGCCACTCACTGGCGGAAAAGAGCTGAGTTCGAGTCCCGTTGATGACGTCAGGAATTTTTATGGACCATTTAAATCACGTGGCTCAGCTAGTCGACCTCAAGCGAGGGTAGAATGGTTTTTTCTCCCGGAAAAAAACATGGTGGATGGATGAAAAACTCGGGTTTTTCGTCCATCCACCACAGAACACACGCAATGTTCAGACAATATACACAAAGCAATATGGCCTTAGTCGCTGATGCTACTAAAACCCTGCAACAACATTTACGTAGAGAGACTTGCTAAAATGTTTCCAATTTTTATTAGTTCTTGTTTAAATACGTTGAAGAATTCTTCTGAAATTAGTGATTTTATTCTCCTTAAGCTGTGATAAAAATGTTACCAGCCATTTAAATAAATTCTGTGTCCGGTCAAACTTATTACTTACAATGGGCGTACTCTACCTATACATTAACATTAAAATCCACAAGTACTCTACTTGTGGATTTTAATGTTATCAAATAGGATGGGGGGCTTCGCTATTTGTAAGCCTAATAAATTGTATTTTCTTTTGTTAATGGTGTTGTGGTCTAATAACATTTTCGTGGCTTTCGCAATAAGTCTTTCTCTAGCTTTAGTCGGGTCTTTCTTAATTTTTTTGTGTTTCCTGCTGTCTAATATGGTCCATTACTTTGATAACATAATCTGTCCTATTTACTATGGCAACAGTATTGCGTTATAAGTTTCACAACGACTCTCTTCATCCCCTGTTAATTTAAATGATAAGTTTAATGCTAAATTATGGTTATATTTATTTAAATGTGCGCCATTTCTACTTAATAGGGGATTAACAGAGAGCGCTATAAAACATAAAAGATAATAATTGCTGATAAAGGAAATAACTACTCATTGTAAATAGGGCAGTTCCTTGCTAATTGATTCAAAGTAACGAATCAATTAGCAAGGAACCTACAGAGAAACGAAGAAAGACTCGACTAAAGCTAGAGAAAGGTCTATCACGAAAGGCAAGAAAATATTATTAGATGAAGATCAAACAACTTTTTTTTTTTTTGTGGCTGATGCTGTATAAGCCTGCCTTCTTGAATCATATTTCCACTCTTAGAATACTACATTAAACATGTGAACATGGGAAGGGAGCGGTTATAATCATCGTCCTCCCCACACCGGGTGGAAAATATCTAGGTTGGAATCTCGTCAATGACACGAGGAAATTTTATGGGCTTTTTAGTCTTGGGCGATGACAGCAAGGTTTTTTTCACCCAGAAGTCGGATTTTTTAACACAGGATAACAGGCAAATCGACTAGAGAACACATGTAATTTATGAACATATTACACATATTCAGATGAATTGGTTCTCGATGGCTGTAATGTGACAGTTTTTAACTCATCTTGACCTGAATAAGATCTCTTGACCTGAATGTAACTCAATTACGGTTAACATTCTAACCGTTATTGAGTCATAATCAGGATACCAGTCAACTTTCCACCGTTTTGGAAAGTTGACTGGTATCCTGAGTGGCCACTTTATTAGGAAAACCTAATAAAGACAGGATATATATATATATATATATATATGCTGGAATAAACATACATATCTGTGCTGGAATGTATATATATATATATATATGTATTCGAAATTGATAGTATACTGTATAACAGCTATGGTGTTCAATACGTTCTATGTTGATATCAATACTTATAGAAGAATAAGAGAAATTTACCTCAATATGATACATACAACACTTCCGTATGATACTCTCCAGAAATTAAAACGAATAAAATATTAATGCAAAATGATTACAGTAAAAAGTCAATTGAATACAATTCAAAAATTAACTAAAATTCAAAAAACGATTAATAAAATCAATTAAAATTAAACATAAATTTTGAAAAATCGTTTTTCACAACCCGGCTGGGCAGTCAGTCTCAGACGAAGGTAGCATGGTCTTTTGTTCCGGAAACTCTAGTGAAAAATATTGACTCTAATATGATGATACACAATGATTGCTAGTGTGTGTTATCATATTAGGGGCACCCAGGAACTAATTCCAGCAAACAGCAAATCGACCAGAGAACACACGCAATTTATAGACCTATTATATAAGGCACAAAATGACCTAAGTTGCTGATGTGCCAAAATTGCTACAACAAGAACAGCCTGTTGAACTGGACAAGAAACCGAAATTTCCGGTGTAAAAACCGTGTTGTTCGAAACCGACTAAATGAGCTGAGTGAAAATAGCATATAAAATTCTTTACATCTGCAGAGCCAGATGGGCGTGAGTTATGTTGGTTACCATAAATTATATGTTGATTGCGTTGTTCATCTGGCCACTTGGTTACTGGGAGGTGTGATCACCAAGGAAAGGCACCTCCCAGTATCCGTCCATGGTGTGAGGAGCAGGGCGAGAAGTGCCTGACGGAGCTGGCCCCTGACAGAGCCCGAGAAGTTCCAAATGAAGAGAAAAATGGAGACGGTAGTCGAAGGGAGAATCAAAGGTGAAGGTGAAAGGGGAACACCAAGAGAGAGATGCCCCCAAGGAGAGTAGGAACTAGGGAAAACTATAGTAGGTGGGAAAGGGAAATAAGATAACAAGAAGTATTTCTTGCTAGAGTACACATTATCACATTCATAAAACTTATTATTTTCCTATTTAGAAGTCAAAAAAGAAAAGATAAGTTTTACTAGTGTGCCGTCCACTCTGTACTCACTGCCATTCTTTACATCTGCAGAGCCAGATGGGCGTGAGTTATGTTGGTTACTGTTCATACTGTAAAAGATATTTTATTTTTTCTGCTCCCCTTATCAACAGAGAAGACAAGAGACACTGTTATCTCTGTGTAGTTTATAGCAACCTATAACATCGAAGCATATTTATTTTATGAAAACCCCAAACACGAAAGATATTAAAAAGTATAGTACTTAATACCGTGCGTGAGTTGAACGTTGGGAAGCCAGAAGATAATTGGTACAATTACTTGTATTTACTTGAAGATAATTTGAATTTCTGTAGATTACATTTTTTTGAAATGCATATAAAGGAAGATTGTTCCAGAAAGCGGAAGTTGAAGGGAAAAACGGGGAAGAAAAAAAAGTTGATTTAGTGAGTTGGGATTTGGGCAATAAATGAATGCTGATTGGTTGCACCACATGTTCGGACTTGTAACAGAACATGTTGGGAGGAGAAATGGGAATTGCAGAAGCTAATTTTGAAGATCAATGCCATCGGAAGTATCTATAGAAAAGATATCCAGCAGAATCAGAACATCTATGAAACAGAGAGTGGAGAGACTTTGTAAGCGATAGGTCATTAATAAACTTGACTACCCTCTTTTGAGTGGATATAGAAGCCTGAGATACATTGGGCGGAACTACCCCAAATGTGGGAACAATATGCCATGGTAGTGCGGATTTCAGATTTGTACAAAGTGAGTATTTGGTTAGAAGAAAAGTAACCAGAGAGCTAAAGAGAAACTGCAGTTTTTTCGAGGCAAAGGAAGCAATGTTTGTGATGTGCTTACGTAAACAGAGGATTAGTCAGGGAAATCTCTAATATCTTATGTAGAAATCTGAGTGTTATCGTAGATAAGCATAGAAGCAGTAGACTCCTTTTTATGAGATAATTGAGAAAATTGGACACCCAGTTGCAAAACACAGTTAGCTGCAGCCAGAGGTGTATTGCTAAAAAAATAGTACCGGAACGCTTGTAGTAAAAAAAAAATTGTACCGGAACGCTCGTTCTCCAGTAAACTACATGATAACGCCAATCGACTGTATCAGTAACTGAATCAGACTCACGGTTCATAGAACAACCAGTTCTAGCGTTCAGCTCATGGCAAATCAAAATGCAGCGTTCGCACGCAATCACAGTATATCTCATTCGTTGGATCTCTTTATTTAAGACATTGTATTTTGTACTTTAGTAAGAAACGTTCAAGTTTCATTGCGAATTTTATATTTTTGCTTTTAAACAAATTTTTAAAGAAATCTATTAATTTTAAAGAATACTATTAATATATATTTTTAGTAGCAATGGGTAAAATAGATATTTCTCCCTCCCCTTTGATTATGCCATTGTTTCATAATATTAGGTGTATCAATTTAATGATTTTCTATTATGACATTTAGAAAAAAGTACCGGAACGTCTTTCCGGTGCGTTTCGGCCCGAATACACCAGTGGCTGCAGCATGTTTAGAAGAACATGCTGTATGACAAACACGATCAAAAACCTAAAAAATGTCTAAAGCAACTGTTTTAGTTTCACGGAACTTTTCAATTGAATTTGTTCTTAAATGGGTCACATAAGCCAATCTATAGTCAGTGGTTCGACACTGCTGGATCCCACATTGGCGAACATCGATCAGATGGGTTTTCGCGGTAGTTTAGGAGTAGGCTGTTAATGAATTTCTCCATTATTTTGGAAAGAGTAGAGTTAATGAGACGATAATTCGATTGAAGGAATTTATCATTATCTGTTTTTAAAAACAGCTGAATATGAGCAAATTTCCAAGAAGAATTAAAAACACCAGCAGAATAAGAAAGTGTAAAAAGGCGACACAGAACAAACGCAACCTTAAGACAAGTTCTGAGAACAAGTAGAGAAATACCATCATATCTAGAATTTTCTTGGCATCAAGATTGTTTAAAATTCTTCTTTTTTTTAACACTAGAGAAATCAGAACCTACAGTACTCAACAACGTACATGGGCTGAGGGTTGAGAAGATGAAAGAAGATACTTGTTGACATTAGACTTGAATTTCCGTAGATTATAATTTTCAGGAAATACTTATGAAGGAAGGTTTTTCCAGAAAACGGAAGTTGAGTGAATAAATGAGGAAGAAAAAAAGTTTCTCTGTGAGTTTGTTCTGTGAGTTTCAAGTTGGACAATAAAAGGATGTTGACTGGTTGCGGCACATATTTGGACTGCATTAGTAGAGAGCATAAATTGTAGAAATCAATTCAGAAGAACAGTGCCCATGGAAGTATCCATAGAAAAGGCATGCAGCACAAACAAATCATCTATGAGACAGCGAGCGCACAGACCATGTTAGAGTTAAGTCATTATTAAGCCTAACTGCCCTCATTTGAATGGAATCTAAAATGCTAAGATAGGTTTTGGGGGCACTGCCCCAGATGTGGGAACAATGTTCCATGGTAGTGCGGATTTGGGATTTCTACTGAGTGAACAACTGTTTGAAAGAAAAGTAACAGAGAGAGAGAGAGAGAGAGAGAGAGAGAGAGAGAGAGAGAGAGAGAGAGAGAGAGAGAGTGAGTGAGTGAGTGAGTGAGTGAGAGAGAGAGAGAGAGAGAGAGAGAGAGAGAGAGAGAGAGAGAGAGAGAGAGAGCCCAGTTTTTTAGATATAGAGGAAGCAATGTTTGTAATGCAGGCGAGACTCAGTTTGAAAAGGATTGAAATGAACTAAGCTATCTTTGCCACAAGGGAGAATTACCTGGAGATCAATGTTTAAAGAATTGGTAGTGGATATTTGAGAAGTTGAAGCTGTTTGTGCAGGGCGAGGTTTCCGACATCCCTTTCTTTATCGTTTTCCCACACCAGGTGGAAAAGCTCGAATTCTGTCAATGACCTGAGGAACTTTTATGGGTCTTTTGTTACAACGTGGCTTTGTTAGTCGGTCACGGGACGACCGTATTCCCCCAATCCCAACCCCAGGAAAATCGTGTTTTTCGAGCCGCAAATCAGAAAATTGACCTCAGAGGTCAATTAAGGCTCAAAATGTTCTGAGGTGTTTATTTGCCTAAACTGCACAACAATAACAAATACCAGCATCTTTTTGATGAAAGCCACGAGTAGAATTGATGGAATGTTCTCAAAGTACAATGTAATGTTAGGGCCACTCGAGAACTAAATGATATGTCCAAGAATGGTATGAACACATATTGCGTGTATTCTCTGGTCAATCTGCCCGTTTTGCTGAAAGAAAACAATTAGTTTCCAGGGAACATGCTATTCAGAACTGATGGATTTAGACGATGAGTGGAAAAAAAGTCTATAAAAGTCCTTGTTTTGTGGACGGGATTCGTACCTGGATATTTTCTCCCTGTTGGGAGAATGGTGATTATAACCATTTTGCTGCTTTGTGCACGGAGTGTATTTCCACTTGGAGTGTATTGGGAATGGTAAAAGGGCCTTTACCAAGATCGTCATCACGAAAGTTAGAAGAAACGTAGGATGCTAGTTAGTCGGCTTTGACTTTAGCTGAGCAGGCAACACAACAAAAAGATTTTAACAGAGATAGGAGAGATGATCAAACGTTGTGGCCAATACTTTTGGCAAGAAATAAAATGCCCCACTACAGTTTGGACAATAAGCAAGTTTTTACTCTTGTATTGTTTCAAATCTAATTTGGAGTAATTATAGTTTTATAATTGTTACAAGTTTAAGTGTAGACAATAAGTAATTAGCATTACCATTACCATTAGTAGAGGCATATGATGCAAGAAAGCAAGATTATACATCAAAATTTTAAAAAAATCTTCCGATTTCACCCATCCATTCGCTCCAAAAGTTTCTTTAGTTCTGCCTTGAATTTATTTAAGCTATCAACTTTCACAACAGATAGAAGTTTGTTCCAGCAATTAACCACCCGGTGAATAAAGGCGAATTTCCTCACATTTATTCTACATTCTATTCCAAAAATTTCATTACTTCATACAGAATGTCCCACCCACTTTTTCTTACTATTGAATGCACCATGAATTGTCAAACTAATAGAGCAAGCTTATCTGCGAAAAGATGTAAACCTCCCAAGCACTTCCTAATTCATTTCACAAATATTCTTGGTCTCAATTCTAATCTCAACGATGTCCATTTCCACTTGCAGTCTGCCAAACCCCCATGTACTTTTTCTGACAGTATCTCAGTTATCGGTTGATTCAACTATTGCTCATCTCAGATGCCCAAATTATTCGCTGTACGATTCCTTTCGCCTCAAAGGTACTTGTGCATATGTCCGTTCTGATATTCCCTGTCAGAGACTTGGCAATTTGGAATCTCCTCTCTTTGATCTTCTCTGGCTTAAAAGCTCTCTACCTCATTGTGTCAAATTCAACTATTGTCTCTACCATTCTCCCAATTCCACTAATCACTTGGAGCTCTTTAACTTCCTCTCTTTGCAACTTGACTTTCTCCAGTCTAACTTTCCTAACAGTGAGGTAATTTTCCTTGGTGATTTTAATGTTCACAACTCCAGCTGGCTTCCGTTTTCTAGTTACACCGACCCAGCTGGTCGAGATGCTGAGGCATCTCGACCAGCTGGGTCGAGATGAACCTTGAACAGATTGTTCTTGAACGTTGAACAGATTGTTCATTTACATACAAGAATACTGGACAATCCTAATCATACAGCCAATACGCTTGATCTTTTTCTCACAAACAACCCTTCTAAGTACACAGTCGAAGTGAGAGGTCCTTTAGGCACTTTAGATCACAACTTGGTGATTGTCTCTTCTCCAATGGAACCTTTATCTCATGGCTATTCCCAACCTCGTGTTGTTTGGCATTACAAGAATGCAAAATGGGATGACCTGTGATATTTCTTTTCCTTGTTCGGACTACTGTTTCAAAACTTCTGATGTGATGTCAACGTTTGCTCAGATCGTGTCAATGAAATTATTCTTGTAAGAATGGATTCCTTTATCCCACACTCCACTTTAAAATTTCGTCCTTTATCTAAACCTTGGTTTTCCAATAAATGTGCTAAGGCTGTTCAAGAGAAGAATGTTGCATATCATAATTGGCTTGTTTCCATTTTTCTGTTTTGTTTTCTGCCTACACCAAAGCTCGCAACAATTGTAAAGCAGTTATTAATCAGTCCAAACTAGAGTTTGAACAGGCTAAGAGTAGACAACTTGCTTCTTGCTCTAATGGTAGCCGAGCATTCTGGTCTCTTGCCAAATCTATTGGCCGCAATTTTTGCCCATCTCTGCTCCCACCTCTGTCCAAACCAGATGGTTCTGTTGTCACTTCAGTCAAGGATAAAGCTGACCTGCTAGCATCCCATTTTTCTTCCAACTCATATATTAATGATCTTGGTAAAACACTTTCCACCACGCTCCATTCAATGCCTCCTGTGGTCTTCCTTCAAAAGGAAGTGAGAAGGATTTTGACGAATCTTGAGGCTAAGAGAGCTCCAGGTCCCGATGGTATTTCTCCACTTGTTCTCAAAACCTGTGCTCCTGAACTTACTCCTATTCTTTGCCACCTTTTTTCACTTTCTTGTTCCAAAGGTATTTTTCATTCTTCTTGGAAATTTGCTCATATCCAGCAGTTCCTAAAAAGGGTTACAAATCCCTCCCATCCAATATCGTCCCATTGCAATTACTTCTACTATTTCTAAAGTAATGGAGAAATCAATTAATCGCCAACTCTTAAACTACCTAGAAACCTCCCGTATGATCAACGATCGCCAGTATGAATTCCGTCAGTGTCGATCCACTGGTGATATTTTAGCTTATGTTACCCGTTTATGGACTAATTCAATGGAAAGGATCGGTGAAACACAAATAGTTGCTCTTGACATCTCAAAGGCTTTCGATCGTGTTTGGCATAAAGATCATCTAAACAAGCTTCCATCTTATGGTTTGCCAACTGTTTTTAGTAATTGGTTATCCAGTTTTCTCTCTGATCGCTCACTGAGGGTGATGGTAGATGGCTCTCTGTCTTCTAACTTCTCCACTAATGCCGGTGTCCCCCAAGGTCCAATTCTTTCCTCCACTATTTTTCTCTTGTACATTAATGACCTTCTTCCATTGACTGGAAATCCTATCCATAGTTTTTCCGATGATTGCACATTGCATTCCACTTTCCATTTTGAGAAACCTTGTCCTGCTCAATCAGGTTCATCTTCTCGAAAATCTGCTACCAATTCCTTATATGCCGATCATTGGGTAATTCTCCAGTGGGGCAAAGACAACTTAGTTGATTTCTTCCCTTCTAAAACTCAGTCTTGTCTTATATCTCGCAAAAAGGATTCGTCTACTCCTATGCTTATCTTTAGTGACACTCTGATTTCTAGGCAAAATGATATATCTCTTTTGGGGATTACCCTGAGTTCTAATCTCTCTTGGCACAAGCACATTACAAATATTGCTTCCTCTGCATCTAAAAAACTTGGTTTTCTCTTTCGCTCGCGGCGTTACTTTTCTTCCAAACAGCTGCTCACTCTGTATAAATCGCAAATCCGCCCTGCCATGGAATATTGTTCCCACATCTGGGGTGTTGCCCCCAAAACCTCTCTCAGGCTTCTTGATTCCTTCAGAAGAGGGCAGTTAGGTTAATTAATGATCCATCTCTAACAGAGTCTCTCCACTCGCTGTCTCGTAGACGTACTGTTTCTGATGCATGCCTCTTCTACAGATACTTTCATTGGCACTGTTCTTCGGAATTGGCTTCTATAATTCCCACTCTCTCTTTCAAAACAGTCCGAACACGTGCCGCCACCAGCCAACATCCATTTACTGTTCAACTTCAAACTCACAGAACCAACTTTTCATCTTCCTCATTTATTCATTCAACTGCCGTTTTCTGGAACAACCTTCCTTCATACGTATTTCTTGAAAATTACAGTCTACAGATGTTCAAGTCTAATGTCAACAAATATCTCCTTTTGTCTTCTCAACTCCCAACCCAAGCACGGTACTAAGTACTATAATACCTCTCGTGTTTGGGGTTTCCATTAAAATATATATATATATTCTACAACTGTGTTTCATCAATTTGAAATTGTGTCCCCTCAGGTGTGGAATCTGAGCAAGAGGAAGAATCCCATCAACATTAGCTTGCTCAAACAATTCAAGGTCTTATAAACTTCAATAAAATCACTTCGTAGGTGCCTAGTGTCCAGATGCTGCAATTTGCAGAAATTAAGGTAATAGTATCCCTTTGTTCCACTCACTAATCTCGTTATCCTTCCTTGTACTCGTTCCAGCAGCTAGACATCTTTCCTAAATTACCTCTAACCTGTATGCAGTACTCAAGATGTGGCCTGACCATCACTTTATTCAAGGGGATAATCACCTCCTTATCTCTGCTAGCAAAATTCCTGTAAGTTCATTCGGGTATTGATGTTCCAGGAAACGCCTGTGTTTTATGTGATCGACTAATGGTTTATATTTTAGGACAACAATCTCGTGTTCTCAAGATCTATTCTGAATCGTGGAGAATAGACTCGGAACATCAAAATCGGCGTTGTGTTTATTCATTCTGAAATCTTTCTTTTAGTTAGACCTCAAAATGCCGCATAACGCGGTTCTTTTAATATAAAACTCGTGCCGTGGATAACGTGTAGCAAGAGAATGGCTAGAGGCAAGGAAGATCAAACAAAACATGGTTTATTAATCATAGCATACAGATAGATATAAGAATCAATTTATTGCATCTTTCGTATAGTAAAATAAAAACTCTTAACCTCTTATTAATGAAAAAGCAATAGATTAATCGGATAATAATATATTTTTACAAGCTTGTGTGCGTTCTTCATGTAATCTTTAATTAGCACTGCTGCTCGTACACTATGGAGACAACAATCATCGCGCTATTCGAGTATCTGGATACAAGTGTAAGGTGCCATATCAGTTCAACAATCATAACTGATGAAGTTTCATTACTTCAAATGGATCTTGTTAACCTTAAACCCTAATTTCTAAGTGTGGTATAATAGATGCTACCATAATGTGTTCCTAGGAGGAGGGTTGTTTGTCAGTGGACTTTAGTAAATAAGAAGTTAAATCATAATGCTTGACAGTTTCATTCGGTTAGCTGTTGTGTTGCAAACATAAGGTAAAACTTACCAGAATAAACTTTGGTATGTTCAGGACTTGATGAATAAGAGCAGGAGCCAGTGGCACAAGACTCTCAAGACGTCCTTTTTGTGAGATAGCCTCAAGAAAAGAAAAGCTTACTCAGGTTTCGGCTCTCTTCGTCTCTTTTTGTCTCTCTCTAGATTTCTCCTTCTCGTTTTCCGTGCTGTCTCTCTCTGCGTCCGCCCTCTAACTCCTCTCTCTCTGTCTTTCATTTGCATATATATATATATGTGTGTAACCCCCCTTTTGAGTTCCCAATGCTTCTATTGGTCAAAAGGCTAATTTCGTGGGGAAAAGAAAATCCCAGGGACTGTTATTTTGGAGACCTGACACAGTAAAAGATGGAATTTATGAGGAGAAAGAGGAACTTTGCATCTGCATGGGGTGGCATTTTCAGACTGCCCAGCGTTAGTTACTAGATCTAAAGTCTGTTCATTCCTACACAAGGAATTTCCAGACAACAATCACCTCGTAGTTATCTGGTTCAGATTTCACCCTAAGGTATGTTCCTTAATTGACATTACTCACTTTTCTCCAACGAAAGTCATATACTTTCTCATCGTTTTATAAATACTACATCCACGATGTTCGTCCGATCCGCTCGAGTGACGATCTCTTGCTGTGAACCAGCCGGATTCATAACGATGGAATAGTGTTTCAACTGTTGTTTTGCCTAGCGCGGCGTCAACGAGCGTACGCTAAAAAAAAGGAAACAGCCTTCTATACGAAGTAAATATCACCCTACAAGTAAAGTAGTGGCAAGAGTATAGGGTGACTTGGTGCGGTGACAGCCCTCAAAGGCAAATGAAAAGTAAAATGAAGACATTTTTACGTCTTACTTGTAGTACGGTACACTTTCTTCGATCAACTGGTATTTCCTTGCTAGCTTCTGATGTATTATCCTGGCTACCTGGTCACGTCTATGAGTGTACTCAGTCTGGGTGATCATTTTGCATCCCGCGATAATGTGTTGGATCGTTTCTGAGGCCAGGGAGCATCGTCGACATCTGTCATCGAACACTCCGGGTTCCTTGGCGTTGTATTTTCCACAGTTCCTGGTGTTGATTACCAAGTCTTGGATGGCGAGCATGAATCCTTCAGTCTCGAGGAAGAGCGTCCCACTCGTGAGCTAAGCATTGGAAGCAATTTTATCTATGTGATCTTGACGGAACGACTACTAAATAAATTGGACCTTTGGATACCTTGGTCGGGATACTGTCCCATGAGTGACCTTCCACCGACTGATGGCACAAGCCATGTTGGCTGTCTGAGCTGGCTCCCTTGCCTGGCCCACCTTCCTTCCCTTTCCCCGGCAGGGGGGAATAGACGGTCCTCCTGTTTCCTCCCCTCCTCGCCACCCCACTTTCCCTTCTGATGGGATATGGGCATTCCCCCACCGAAATCTGGAGTCGTCTTGCCTGTTAACTCCAATATTTCTGTCTATCCCCCCCAGCCTTCCATCTCCCTTCCCCACTCTATTGATGCAAGCGAATGCCCCAGACTTTCCAAACCTAATTACATTAATCTAAATTACATTCGCCCATTAATATTTGCGGCCTTTCAAATCCTAACGCTCTCCCCACTACGCGATTATTCCCTCTTTTTTTTTTTTTTTTTTTTTAGCTCCAATTCCCGAAATCTCAGGAAATTAAGCGGCAGGACCTGCCAGAGTAAATTTTAGTCTACTGGTGTTTCCTGGTCTGCCTCCACGGGGCGAAAGGTGGGGCAACGTTGGGCCTCAGCAGGGGTCCAGTGGCTAAACGACCAGAAGAACAACGGTACATGACGCTACATAAATACAATATCCACACACTTTTATATCTCTGGCATTTATAGTGAATTGGTACACCCACAGTGAAAACAACGCGGAGATGGGGGAAACCGCTGGTGCCGTCTGACCCTAAACACACTTTACACTTTACACTTTTAGATCATTGTAGTGTCTGCCCTGGAGTGTCTTCTCTGCCCATCTTTCTAATTTCGTTTATGCCTCCTGGTTGGTGGGGAACTCCTTGCTTAGGTTGAATGGGGTATATCGCTTGTCTATCTTCATTATGGCCTGCTGGAGTGCTGCCGTGTGTTTTTGGAAGTAATTCTTCAGGTTAACTATCGCTGTCTTCTGTTGCTCAATGAGGTCTATCAGGCCCCTAACTTCTTTTTTCCGGGCAACTGTCAGTCGCTCCACAGCAGATTTTGGGTGCTGTTGGCGGCTCTTCGTCATCATTGTCCTTGTCTTTCTCATGATATCCTCCAGCTCGGTGTTAGTCCAATCTATGACGCCGAAGTAGTATGTTAGCACTGGGACTGCATATGTGTTTATGGCTTTAACTGCGTTCCCTCCGTTCAGCTTTTCTTTCGGCAGGCTTCTGAGTCTCTGATGGTATTTTTCGGTCAGGCAGGCCTTAATTTCCTTTGCTGTAAATGCTGACCCTGCATCCTCCGCAACTATTTGTAGGTCTCTCCCTTTGCTATGGTTTCGATCTCTTTACCAGTCTGCAGCTGGTATTTTCAGTTAGCTAATTTTCCCTGGTGGTGTCCATGGGTCTTGCATTTGTCTAGACCAAATGTCATCCTAATATCATTACTGAATTGTTCGGTGATCTGGGGTAGTTGCTGGAGGTGCTTCTCAGTTCCTCCGTAGAGCTTGATGTCATCCAAGTACATCAGGTGAGTGAGGGTGTATTACTATTATTATTATTATTTGCGATATGGTGCAAGGGAGCCTGGGCTTATGCTGCACCAGCCAAAAAAATTTCTGAGTTACCCTGAGAGAGAGGGAGAGAGAGAGAGAGCAACAACCTTTGTCCGTATCGGTGTTGGGGCCACTGTTGTTTTTTATATTTATCAATAATATTTATGAAAGTATATCAGGCTTATGGTCGAAGTTTGCAGATGATAAAAAGGTTGGCAGGGTTGTAAATGACAGTAGTGGCAGTGTGCTACTGCAACAGGATCTAGAAAATTTGGGCAGATGGGCTGAGAAGTAGCAATGGAAGTTTAACATTGACAAATGCAAAGTACTGCATATGGGTAGAGGTAACCCCAGAGGAACGTACCAACTGTGTCGTACTACACTTAGGATGGCAGAAAACGAAAAATACCTGCGAGTAATTGTGCATCAGATATGAAGTTTTCTGAGCCATGCAAACTGGCTGCAAGAGCAGGTTATGGGGTTTTGTCAAAGATATACAGGAATTTTGCTAGCAGGGAAAAGGAAGTGGTTATCCCTTTGTATAAGGCAATGGTCAGGCCACGCGTTGAGTAATGCGTACAGGTCTGGAGGCCTCATTTTAGGAAGGATGTAGATTTGCTTGGGCGTGTACAGAGAAGGGCAACAAGATTGGTGAGGGGAATGAGGGGAATTGGTTTTGTTAAGGGGAAGTCTTGCCTGACCAACTTGATTGGATACTATGATGCAGTCACAAAAGAACTGGATGCAGGGAATAACTTTGATATTATATACTTGGATCTTAGAAAGGCTTTTGATACTGTTGCACATGGAAGACTGCTACACAAATTGGAGCAGTGTGACATTGGAGGCAAATTGCTGCTATGGATAAAGGGGTGGTTGAGGGGGAGAAGACAGAGAGTGGTAATCAATGGACACTGCTCATCGTGGACTAATGTTATTAGTGGAGTCCCTCAGGGCTCAGTGTTGGGTCCATTATTGTTTTCTGTATTTATAAATGATATTGATGATGGTATATCAAGCTTAATGTCCAAGTTTGCAGACGATACAAAGGTTGGCAGGGTTGTCAAGGACACTACTGACACTATGCTGCTGCAACAGGATCTGGAAAGGTTGAGCAGATGGGCTGAGAGGTGGCAAATGAAGTTTAACATTGACAAATGTAAAGTACTACACATGGGAAACAGCAACCCCAGAGCAACGTATCAACTCTGTGGTACTACACTGACAGTGGTAGAGAATGAAAGGGACTTGGGGGTGGTTGTGCAGGCAGATATGAAGTTCTCTGAGCAGTGCAGACGGGCTGCAAGAGTAGCTCATGGAGTATTGTCAATGATATACAGGAATTTTTCCAGCAGGGATAAGGAGGTGATTATTCCATTGTATAAGGCAATGGTCAGGCCACACCTAGAGTACTGTATACAGGTCTGGAGGCCTCATTTCAAGAAGGATGTAGAGCTGCTGGAACGAGTACAGAGAAGGGCAACAAGATTAGTGAATGGAACAAAGGGGTGCTCTTACGAAGAAAGGCTTAAGTTTTGCAAATTACAGTGTCTGGAGACTAGGCACCAGCAAGGTGATCTGATAGAGGTGTATAAAGCCTTGAATGGTTTAAGCATGCTCAATGCTGATGGGATTCTTCCTCTAGCTCAGAAAAATCACGTGAGAGGGCATAAATTCAAATTGAGGAAAGACAGATGTAGGATAGACGTGCGGAAATTTGCCTTTAGCCAGCGGGTGGTTGGTTGGTGGAACAGACTTCCATCCCTTGTGGTGGAGGTTGATAGCCTAAATAAGTTTAAGGCTCAGCTGGACAGGTATTTTGAACGAACAGAGGGGTGAAGTGGAAGTGGTTTTTTTTTTTTTTTTGGCTGATGCTGCATAAGCTTGGTTTCTTGCATCAAATGCCTCTACTAATGCTAATGCTAATGCTAATGAAGGGATCCTCTTACCAAGAGAGGCTTAGGTTTTTCAAATTTCAGCGGCTGGACACTAGGCACCTGCGAGGGGATCTAAGTGAGGTGTATAAAGCCTTGAATGGGTTGAGCATGCTGAATTCTAATGGGATTCTTTCACTTGCTCAAATTACGAATCTAAGGGGGCATAAATTGAAATTGAGGAAACAGTTGTAGAATAGATGTGCGGAACCCCGAGGGCTCACATCTGGTGAGTATGGGCTTGGCAAACCCAGGGTCCTGAGCTGGATATCATCATTCTTCTCTTTCTTGGTGATTCCTTTGTACTTCTCTCTCTCTCTTTTCTTTCTCAGGGGGTAACTCGGGAATTTTTTTTTTTTTTTTTTTTTTTTGGCTGGTGCAGCATAAGCCTCAGGCTTCCTTGTACAATATGGCTAATAATAATAATAATAATAATAATAATAATAATAATAATAATAATAATAATAATAATAATAATAAAAATTTGACTTTAGCCAGTGGGTGGTTAATTGGTGGAACAAACTTCCATCTGTCGTTGTGGAAGTTGATAGCTTAAATAAATTGAAGGAGGAACTAGAGAAACGTTTAGACGGAACGGTTGTGTGAATTTTTTTTTTTTTTTTTGACTGATGCTACATAAGTTCATACGTTTGCTTTCTTGCATCACATGCTTCTGTTATTATTACTAGTACTATTACCATAACCCCAGGTACCTCCTTTTTTGCCTTCAACAATTTCTCCTCCAATTGCTCTCAGTTATTTTAAAATCATTTCATTCCCTATTGGAGTTTAATAAGCTTCTGGCCTCCCCTTCCCTACAGAATTCCTCATTTGTGATCTAGATGCAAAATACTCATTCAGTTTATCAGCTACCTGAGCAGAATCATCAACAATTGAACCATCGATATCATGTGTACCAATCTGATTCATCCCCTTTTTTCTAGAGTTTACATAAGTAAAGACGTCCTTACTGTTTTCTTTGCATCCTTTGCCAAAGATTTTTTTAAACTACCTTCGTTTGCCTAACATCCTTTGTGACTTGATTACAGACTAGCTTATATCTACCATAGATAACTGTGTCTCCCGATAATCTATATGCCGAAATATGGTTGAGAATGGTCACGAGAAAAAGGCTCTATTGGAAAAGGGACCATACCTAGTTGCCTATCGGGCCACTCATTTCGACTGTGTACTTTGAAGGATTGTTCTTGAGAAAATGATCGTTGGTATTCGGTTTGTGATTACTATTATCCAGTATTATGGTAAGTAAATGAACAAATTGCATAAGGTGATTAGTAATTGGGAAAGCCTTAGTATCTCAAACAGCTGAGTCCATATTACTAGGAAATGGAAGTCAGCCGGAGTGTTCTCTCTCTCTCTCTCTCTCTCTCTCTCTCTCTCTCTCTCTCTCTCTCTCTCTCTCTCTCTCTCTCTCTCACTTTCCTGATTAGTATGCTAATCTAAAAACTTATTAAACACACTAATTGGAAAGTTACAATATGGCCATTATAGCCTTGTACAAAAACCTACTACTACAACAAGAGATCAGCCCCCTCGTGTGTAGCACCGCTGGTATAATCTCGGTGCTCCCCACACATAGGGGCGGAAGATCTCGGTTGTCATTCTGTCGATAAAACGAGCAATTTTATTGGCATTTTTCACAACGTGGCGGAGTTAGTTGGTTTCAGTCGAGTTTAGCATGATTTTTTTCTCCCTGTAACTCGGATTTTCCGTCCAGTAAACGACAAATCGACCACAGAAGACACTCAAATTAGAGACATATTTTATGCGGTCCAATATGGTTTAAGTAGTTGCTGATGCGCCTAAAACAGCACTACAACAACAGATCAGCATAAACTGAAAATGGAGTGTTATTGTTTAAGGGCAACTGTTTTTTTTTTTTTTTTTTTCAAAATTTTCTCTCTCTCTTTTGTCACACAGAATGATAAAGCTTCAGGTAGCGCTTCTAAAATAAAACAAACAAAAACGAAAAAAATATGCTTTCGAATAGCGGAGAGTGCGAATTGTGCATTTATTGTTACGTTATTATTTGATAGTTTGGGTTTAATTTTATTATTGTGTTCGTTTGATTTCATATTCATGTCATCACATTTTGAGCGATGGCAACCAGTTTGATATGGTGTATTAAACTGTTCGTTCAGAAATGCAAGAATATGGCTTTTGCTACCAGTTATGTGAAGTCGACTTATCGAAGTTGAAGACCATTGTACACTTTGGTAATAATTAAAATATTTAATATTTTAAATTATATTGTAATTTTTTTTTTGTTCTAAATAAAGAACGAGTATGTTATGTGTGATATCAGAGTTTTACCGAAGGTCGTATTTCCTTATTTTGGAAAATATTTGTTATGTATTATAAAGTTTTAAGCCTTTAAAAAGTTATAAAGAGTGGCAATTCTAAACCCGGACTAAACCTAATATTGAAACTCAAAACGGAACCCAATGCCATAATCTTTGTATTCTATGTATGTAGGATCCTCCGTGACAGTATAGTGGTTTGCCATTTGATACACATTTGGAGAGGTCTGGTGTCATCCTGTAATTTTAATCAGCAGCTACTCGAATAAGACAGTATTTTTATTTATTATTATTTTTTTTTATTATGAAGGCCTATAGTCCTTAGTACCATGCATGGGTTGAACGTTGAAAAGATGAAAGAAGATACTTGTTGACATTACCTCGAGTTTCTGTAAATTGTAAATTTCATTAAATATGTGTGAAAGAAGGCTGTTCCAGAAAGTGATAGTTGAATGAATAAATGAGGAAGAAGAAAAGTTAGTTCTGTGAGTTTGAAGTTGGATGGTAAAAGAATGGCAGCTGGTTGTGGCATGTGTTTGGACTGCTTTGGAAGAGAGAGCAAGAATTATAAAAACTAATTCTGGAGAATAATGCCCATGGAAGTATCTATAGAAAAGGCATGTAGCAGAAACAGAATCTCTATGAGACAGAGTGGAGAGACTGTTAGAAATCAGTAATTAATTAACCTAGCTGCCCCCTTCTGAATGGCATATAGAAGCCTGAGCGGACCTTTGTGGGCACCGACCCAGATGTGGGAACAATATTCCATTGTAGGTTGGCTTTCTGATTTGGGTTAGTCTTTACGATCTGGTACCCTTTCCGATTGATCATTGCCAGTAGCAGTGATTGACATTCCCAGGATGTTTATCTCCCTCCCACCCTGTCGCGTTTTAAAATTGTGATCTCGTTTTCCGATTTTATAACAGCTGCAAGGGTAATATCCACTACCCTAAGACTAACCATAGTGGGGTTGGCAATCAATCACTGCTCCTTGCAACAGAAGGGTACTAGATTTTAAAGACTAACCCTGATTGGTACAGAGTGAACAGCTGTTTGGAAGAGAAGTAATGCTAAAGGCTGAAGAGAAAACCCAGTTGTTTAGATGCTGAGGAAGTATTTATAATATGCTTATGTCAAGAGAGATTAGAAGTGAGGGTAATCCCCAATAGAGGTATATGAACTTGCTTAGAAATTAGAGTGTCATCAAAGAGAAGCAGAGGAATCCATTATGCGATATATAAAATGGGACTGAGAAGGATAGAAATCAACCAAGTTATCTTTTCCCCACTGGAGAATTACCTGTAGATCAATATTTAAGGAATGAGTAGTGGATATTCGAGAAGTTGAAGCTGTCTGTGCAGGACAAGGTTTCTCAAACTGGAAGATGGAATGCAGTATGCTGTCATCAGCAAAACTATGCATAGGATTTCCAGTCAATGGAAGGAGATCATTAATATACAAGAGGAAAAGAGTGGGAGAAAGAACTGAACCTTGGGGAACACCAGCATTACTGGGGAAATCAGAAGGCAGAATGCCATCTACCATCACGCACAGTTAACGGGCAGAAAGGAAACCAGAAACACAATTTAAAAAAAACAGTTGGCAAACCATAAGATGGAAGCTTATTTAGAAGACCTTTATGCTAAATATGATCAAAAGCCTCTGAAATATCAAGAGCAACTGCTTGGATTTCGCCAAACGTTTCTATTGAATTTGTCCACAGGTAGGTAACATATGCCAGTATAACACCAGTGGATTGACACTGATGCAATTCATACTGGCAATCATTGATCAGATGGAAGGTTTCTAATTAGTTTAAAAGTTGGCAGTTAAAAGGTTTTTCCGTTACTTTAGAAATGGTAGAAGTGCAATGGGATGATAAATGATGGGAGGGATTTGTCACCCTTTTTAAGAACCGGCTGGAAATAAGCAAATTTCCAAGCAGAAGGGAACAGAAATAAGAAAATATAAAAAGGCAACACAGAACAGGAGTAAGCTCAGGAGTATAGGTTTTGAGAACATGGGAAGAAATACTATCAGGACCTGGAGCTTTCTTAGCATCAAGATTGTTTAAAATCCTTTTGACATCCTTTTTGACAGAAGACCCACATGAGGCATTGAATGGAGTGTACTGGAAATGGTAGGAGGTGGTTTACCAATATCATCAATACACAAGTTGGAAGACAAGTAGGATACTAGCAGGTCAGCTTTATCTTTGGCTGAAGTGGCAATAGAACCATCTGGTTTTGGCAAAGTGGTAATACAGATAGGCAAAAGCTGCAGCTAGTAGCTTAGGCAAGAGACCAGAGTACTCAACCACCATTTGGACAAGAAGCAAGGTTTCTACTGTTAGCCTATTTGATATCTAGTTTGGACTGATTAATAACTGCTTTATAATTGTTGTGAGCTTTAGTGCAGGCAGAAAATGAACCTGGAGATTTGGATACAAGCCAATTGCAATATGCAACATTTTTATCTTGAAGAGCCTTAGCACATTTATTGGAAAACCAATGTTTGGATGTAGAACTAGATTTTAAGGTGGAGTGTGGAATAAAGGATTTCATCCCTACAAGTATAATTTCACTGACACAACTGAGCAAATGTTGACATCAGAAGACTTGAAACAATAATGTGACCAAGGAAAGGAAGAAAAGAAATCAAAATGTCTGTGACAGCCTGAAGGACCAAATATATCCTTATATTAAATTATCAGTAAGATAATTAAATGGTAATCAAAGAAAAAATAAACTCTTAGGAGACAGATTCTCCCCAACTGTTGTCCCTTCTCACTTATCTGAAGTTTTAAGCAGAGAAAATTTCTAAAAAAGTATTTTAACAGTCTGCATTTAATATGGGGTTTTTCTTTTGGACCCATCTGCCTAAACATCTTGCATTTCTGTTGTTATTTTTGATTGTGTAGATGAGTGAATGCTTTTAAATAAAAAGAAATGAGTAAACATTTTTATTATTTAACAAATTTAATTTTTTTTAAAAGATACAAAGCCAGCAAAAGTCCTCTTTCTCAAAATAACACAAAGGTAGCAACATATAGTTTGTATATTAATTCCTAAGTATGAATAAAATGTTAGTATTAGTAATCTTGACAAAATAAGCATAATTCAAATGAAAATAGGTCATCATTTTAGATAATCTCTTTAATCAAAACTAGTCTATGCTGTTGCATTAAATTCTAAAATCGAGGAAAGACAATTTTAAAATAGATGTGTGTAAATTTGCCTTATTAGCCAGCAGGTGGTTGACAGTTGGAACAAACTTTCATCTGTTATAGTGGCGGTCAACAACTTAAATAAGTTCAAGGCAGAACTGGGCAAGCATTTTGAGTGAATGGATTGGTGAAATGGAAAGGGTTTTTTTGGCCAATGCTGTATAAGCTTGCTTTCTTGCATCATATGTATCTACTGATGCTAATTACCTATCTTTGTTTTTTTTTTTACAGTTGGTTCACTGTTTATACTACTGGAAAATTTTTTTAAATTCTGTCATTTACAGAAATAAAAAAAATTTAAATTGGAAAACACTTAATGAAAAGAAAATTCTTTCCTACTTCAGAAATCAATAGGAGTGACGAGCAAAGTGAACAACAATACCAAGGCAGAAATTATTAGTTGTGAAAAGAAATTACCATCTATTGGAGCAACTATTGGATTACCATCTATTGGAGATAGTTGGATTATATAAATTACCATCTATTGGAGATAGTTGGAGCAACTATCTGTTTTATTTTAAATGAATGTTCTTTATTTTCATAAAATCAAATGGAATCACTGTTTAATTATCAGGCAACAAAGCCATACAAACAGTTAGGAAAAATACTATTAAACACTAGAGTTATCATGAAACTTTCTCTTAACATCTACCATTTCCATTACAAGGACAACTTAGTAACAATTATAGAACTTGCCTGTTTTCTTTAAACTTAATTTAGTTTCCCTTTGTAAGTCTCCATAACATTGTCTATTTTTTATCAGTAGTGCTCACCCAGTATAATGCAGACTTCATAAACAGTTGTGTGCATGTTTGTTTACTGTCATTTAACACTCATTTGGGATCATAAATTCAGATTGAGGAAGGATGGATTCAGCATAGATGTGCAGATTGTATATCCCAAATCAACCACTTACAGGCCTTCAGCCAGCAAGTGGTGGATTGTTAGAATAGGCTTCCATCTGTTGTGGAAGTGGATGGTTTGAATAAATTCAAGGAAGAACTAGCCAAATTCTTGGAGCGGTATGGATGGGTGATGTGTAAATGTGTGTGGGTTTTTTTTTTTTTTTGTGGCTGATGCTATGTAAGCTTGCTTTCTTGCATAATTTGCCACTACTGCTACTAGTATTATTAAAAGCTACAACATCACTACAAACAGCCTCCCTTCCACCATCCAGTGATGTTCAGTTATGATGCGAAAATCAGTAAACCTGAATTTCTTAAACACTGTCAAGTTTGGATGTAAAAGGCATGAAATAAAATATGAGAAACTTAAATAAATATATTGAGCACAATGAACCCTAATACAGTACTGTTTGAAAGTTAATAGTTTACTACTGCAGTATTGATTGTTGCATCTAAAAGAGGTTTCCAGAAAAACTGTGGAGTTAGTTTAAAAAAGGTGACATACTGCCAATACCAAGTATTGGGACGTTGATATTTTTTTATGTGAATAGCAAAATAGTGGTTGTATGATATATCCTGCATAAAATAAGATGCACTTCCAGTGTTTGAATAAATAATTTAATACAATAATACAAAATTAATATATCAACTCATAAAATAATAGTTTTTATTAGTTTTTTTTTCCTATGTATTGTAGCTTTAATTATAAATTGTTATGTATTGTAGCTTTAATGTGTAAATTGAATTACACACAATACTACTACTTAAATCGATATAAATTGTGTACATTCACCTAAAAGGTATATGAGAGTATGATTAGTGTCTAGATTTTATCCTCCCCTCTTGCTTACTCAGTCACAGTATGTCAGTAGAAAAAATAATATGCCCTTTTTCAATTTCTGAATTATCTCTTATTATGCTGTTATTGTTATTTAGCACATTACTGCTACCATAGAAAACCGGTGCTGCAGAATGAGAAATTGAATCAATACTAAAAATAACAAACTGAAACAACAACATTAAAAGTTTCCTAAAAATTATAGCTTAAAAGAACACTACTTTTTTGGATTGCTTCATCATGGGAAAATTATTTATATAATTAAATATAATTAAAAATTACTTATATAATTTAAATAGTCATACATACAAAATAATCTGCATTATTTACTGTTTATTAAAATTATTTTTACAAAGTATATATTCATATCTATACCCCTTCAAGGTAATAAGAATTAAATATGAATATAAAGTTTGAATTTTTATGATGCATGGGCAACTTAGGCCATGATGCACCAAGTCGAATGGCATGAAGAAGTGAGGAATATGAAAATATAAAATAATAAGAGTATACAATTAAGAAAAATATTTAGAGTTTGAAATTGGGACTGGAAATTGGGGCAGGGAGGATTTGGGCAGACATGCCACCCCCTGTGTTAAATTATACAGGTGTTATTTAAAATGTTATTTAACATTTTAAATAACACACTTAAAAACATTTTAAATTTTAAACCTAAAATGTAATTTAACATTTTAGGTTATACAGTTTCATCCAGTCTTTGTCAGCTACATTGCCCCTCTCTGTTGTAGAATGGGAAAGATTTAAGTATGTGCCAACAATGCAACATGCAGATTTTCTGCATCTGGATTTCTAATCCAAAAAAGAAAAATACAGCCATACTGTAAATCGTTGATGTCTGATTTTCACAAAGCAACTTACTAAAAAAAAAAAATCGTAAAATTAATTATATTTATGAAGAGATTTAAATTTTTTTATACATGATGAAATATTTATATTAATTGAGTGATTTAACCACTCTCCTAATAGGAGAGTGGTCAAGACAGCAAACAAATTTTATTGTTTGTATTAGTAGTGGCAAATGATACAAGAAAACAAGCTTTATACAGCAACAGCCAAAAAAAAAAAAAAAAAACTAATCAACTCATCTGGCTATTCCCTCTAAATTATTAGACAACTACCTGCCAGTGTTATGGCGGCGGGTAAAAAAAAAGAAAAAAGTAAACTGGAGCCATTATCAATCCACTGCAGGATGGAAGCTTCCTCAACGCTCCATGTTGAGGGAAATTATTATTATTAGCCATATGGTGCAAGGAAGCCTGAGGCTTATGCTGCACTAGCCAAAAAAAAAAAAAAAAAAATCTGAATTACCCTGAGAGAGAGAGAGAGAGAGAGAGGTAGAAGGGAATCACCAAGAAAGAAAGAAGAATGATGATATACAGCTCAGGACCCTGGGTGTGCCAAGGCCATACTCACCAGATGTGAGCCCCTGGGGTTAATGGACTATAATCTGCCACACTGGTTCAGTGCAGGTTGGCAGATCAACCTTATTTAGCAGTCAGGGGCTTGAACCCCGGTCTACTCAAAGAGCATGCGCTACTACACTCCTGCTCTGGGGACCTCCATAGCCAGGTGGGCAGGAGCAGCAGTGCATAGCACACGCTTCTTGATTAGACCAGGTTCGAGCCCGTGACTACCAAATAAGGAGGATGCGGAAAGGTCAGGGAATGACCACCGCATATCCCCAGAGCAGTATGGTCTTAATTGCTAATGCTCCTAAAAACCAAATAACAAACAAACTCCCGCTCCTGACCACTTGGCTACAGAGAAGAGTAGTTTCCTAATAATTTTGTTTGAGCAAATTTCCACATGTTCCAATAATCAATCACTCTCTGCTGGAAGCAGTTTTTGGCATATCTCTCATACAACCATCCTTTTTCAGTTTAAATTTATGTTCCATATGTCATACAAGTAACAGTTGGGATGCTATTGTTTGTCATTTAATTTTCTTAATCCATTTCAGGCCTTAAATACTTCAACCAGGTCACCTCACAGGTGCCTAGTTTCCATAGATGCTACAATTTGCAGAACCGAATAGGCTTTTATGGCAAGAGTACCCTTTTTGCCATTCACTAATCTCATTGCTCTTCTCTGCATCTGTTCTCACAGATTCGCATCCTTCTAAAGTGAAGCGTGAATATTCTTTTAGTGGTATGCTGTGCAAGCATATCGAGAACTGGAAATTGGTGAAATAATGAGCACTTAACTCTGAGAGTAATCTGTAATTCTTTAATAAACTAAGTGTTCATTATTTCACCAGTAAAATAGGCTTCCAGACCTATATGCAGTACTCAAGCTGTGGCTTAACCATTGCCTTATACAACTTGGCAGTTACCTCATTGTCTATGCTATTCTGTCAATGATATTCCTGATATCATTGACAGAAGCCAAGAGCTGCCCTAGCAGCCAGTCTACACTCCCCAGAAAATTCATTTAAGACTGTACAATTACCCCTAGTCTTATTCTGTCTCCACTACCTTGAGTGAGGTTCCATCCAATTGATATGTTATTCTAGGATTATTACCTCCCATATGCAGTACCTAACATATTTCAATATTAAACTTCAATTGATACTTCTCAGCCTATCTGGCTAATTTTTCTAGGTCATATAGCATCATACCCTGATTTCTGTCATTCACCACCTTGCCAACCATTGTATCATCTGCAGCCTTTAACATTAAATTTGATATTTCTTCATTAATGTTGTTAATAAATATTGAAAACAGTAAAGGGCCAAAAATGCTGAACCCTGAGGAACTTCCAATAACATTAGTCCAAGAGCAGCAGTACTCATTAATAACTACTCTGCGTTCTGCCACTCAAACATCCCTTTATCCATAGCAGTAACTTTCCTGTAATGCCACGCTGCTCCAATTTGTTTAGCAGTCTTGTGTTACACACAAAAGACTGCTATACAAATCAAAAGTATCAAAAGCTTTGCTGAAATTTAAGTACTGTATATGGCATAAAAATTATTTTTTTGCATCCAATTCCTTTGTTGGCAAAGGAATTGTAGTAACCAATCATTGGTCAGACAAGATTTCCTTTAAAAAATATCTCTGCTGTGATTGCTGTTTTACTATTTCTGTCAAGATGATCCTGCATTACTTTTGTGATTTCTCTATTCTCCAATGAAAATAGTTTGCAGCAAAAAAAAAAAAAATAAATTTCCTGATGATGGTGAATAAACCATCCATGTTCCTAAAAAAAGTTTTATCCATTTGACAGTCTTATAAAATCAGGAAGTTGTTAGCTATCGACATTTTCTTTTAATTTTTTCTCCTGATCTTTCAACAGAGTCATAAGGTCTGTCCTTATTTGAAAATATTCACTGCCTTTCTTAATAAAATAAATTCTCAAGTTATCTGGTACCGGGATAGGCTAAAAAGCAATGTCAAAATACTTTAAAAATATGTTTATTTCCTCTTCCTTTTCAGAATCTTCTCTCTGCTCATGTGTATTTTACTAGATTCTTCTCCAGTGGTGGATGAATAAGCATCTTCTAGATTCCTTTCCGTTAGTGGATGAATAACTTTCTCTGTTAGATCCTCTCGAGAAGACAACTGTTGTACTTGCTCTCCTGATTTACCATGCTGAATATCTATTGCACTAATAGTCTCCAGCCACTATAAATTGCAGTGGCTGGAGACTAGGCACCTGTGCGGTGATCTGATTGAGGTGTATAAGGCCTTGAATGGATTGAGCATGCTGAATTCTGATGGGATCCTTCCACTTGTTCAGATTACAAACCTAAGGAGGCATAAATTCAATTTAAGAAAAGACAGGTGTAGAATAGATGTGTGGAAATTTGCCTTTAGCCAGTGGGTGGTTAATTGCTGGAACAAACTTCCATCTGTCGTTGTGGAAGTTGATAGGTTAAATAAATTTAAGGAGGAACTGGACAGGCATTTGGAGGGAATGGTGTGTTTTTTTTTTTTTTTTTTGGCTGATGCTGCATAAGCTCATACACTTGCTTTCTTGCATCACATGCCACTACTACTACTACTACTACTACTACCACCACCACCACCACCACCACTACTACTCTTAGATGTTGAAGGTGTAACGTACTTCAATAGTGATCCAGACATTGCTTGAATAACTTCTCTTGCTTTATTTTCTTTTCTCTGTTGAAATCTGCTGGTTCAATGTCACTTCATTTTGTACTTATATGTAGAGACTTTATGTAGTTCATTAAAAATGAACTACATAAAGAAGTTCATTAAAAAACAGAAAATATCGTAAAATGTAAAATAAGTAGAAATCAAAATAAAAAATGAGTTTTCAGGAAATACAAAGGCCTGCCTCTATACTTTGTACAAATCTGCTCATCAAAAGTGGTGCTAACTTAATGACCTGTAAGACGAACTTTTTTGTAAAAAAAATGTGGTTAAACTAAACACGCTTCTAAAGGCTGAATATTGTTTTGATCACCAGTTTTAGGTGCCTCAATAACACACCAAAAATTTAAACGCAAGTATTACAGTTGCAGTCGATTAATATAAAAATTAAAGTATCTTGTTGTTAATTAAATTGTGTCAAATAGAAATTTCAACTAACAACTATAAATTTAAGTGGAAGAAGATAAATTTTAAAAAAAAAGTTGAAATTATTTTGTTAAAGTTAATACTTTCCTTGTATTTTCAAATGATGGTACCCATTTAAGGCTGTCACCCAGGGAAGACTCCCCCCCCATGTCACTGATATAAAGAGTAGATAAGAAAATACTATTTATGTGCTTCCATCCTCATGTAATTAACTAACCAGTTGAACATTGAATTTCTTCAAACTGTAAGCCTCCATTACCTGCAGAGGTAATGTGTCCCAGTAATCAACAACTTGCTGGCTAAAAGAAAACTTCCAACAATCCAGTCTAAACCTCTTTCCCCATAATTTGAACCCCTCAACATGGGCATCTGTACGTGGTGAGGAGACTTCCCAGTGATGCTGCTAGTCCTTCAGATTAGCATTACTGGGATCCAGTGCCCATAGCCTAGGTTTTTGGTTACCACCATAGGAATCCGATGTGTTTACCATGCACTGCAACCCATGGAAACTAGGAAAGGGAGATCCTGGTGGTTGAGGGGGGGGGGACTAGCTTCAGCACACCACTTTTGCCCCTGCTTTGACAATATGAGTGGTGGTCCCGTGATGGCTTGCCTAAGATCATTTAAAAATATGGACATTTGCAAATGGCCTGTTGTGGTTCCCTTGCATATACTTGATGGGGTGCAAAGTATCATGAAATTATGGGATGTTCAGCTACAAAACCTATATGCATCAGTTGCCAAGAAGAACACCCTGCATACTCATGAACATGCCAGCAGTGGAAGGAGGAAAAAGAGATACAGAGACTAAAGGCTGAGCCAAGCACATCCTATGAGGAGGCAAGGAAAGCAGCAAAGCCAATAAATAGCAATAGGCTTATATATGCTGAGAAAGTTTCAGAGAAGCATTCCATTGGAATGTAAACTGATATGACTATTCTACCAAGAGAGTCATTCATTCCCATTGTATCCTATTTATTGAGCTCAAAAACTCACCCAAAAAACAGTCAACTACCATTCCAATATCAGTACTTCCTAGTACTCTGCCATTACCAAAACAAAGTGGGAAAGATAAAACTAAAAAAACCAGAAGAGCCACCCACAATACAAGAACAAATGGATGCCAAAGTCAAGGAGATATCAGATGACTCAGTCTTTGATCTCTTTGCAGAAGAGAGAGAAATAGACACAGGCCAGTGTCCTTTCTTTCCACAAAAAGGATAAATCCAGGACTGAGAAAGCCCTCAGCCCTTTTAGATTTAATGGATCTATAGCCGACATGTAGATCCAGTAAATCTAAATAATGACCACATTCAAAACCTTACAGTGCAATTGTTGTGGATTTTGTCAAAACAGTCGTGAAATCAAGTCCCTCCTGCATAGATGTGCGGAAGTTTGCCTTTAGCCAACAGGTGGTTGATTGTCGGAACAAACTTCCATCTGTCGTTGTAGAAGTTGATAGCTTAAATAGATTCAAGGCAGAACTTGACAAACATTTGGAGCGAGGGGATGGGTGAAATATGTTTTTTTTTTTTTTTTGGGTGATGCTACATAAGCTTGCTTTCTTGCATCATGTGGCCTTGCTAATGCTAATAAGCATGAGCCAACTTGCTTTTGCTTACAGATGTACTTGAAGGTAGGTTTGTTTTTCTTTTCTTTTTTTTCTTTTTTTTTTTTTTTTTTAATGAAACCCCAAACACGAAAGGTGTTAGAATCCATGGTACTTTGTGCTGTGCATGGGTTGAAGTGATATTTATTCTTTGCAAATGAGGATCTTTGCTTGTGTACCTCTACGATTATTCATAAAGACAAATCTGGGGATGAACCTGACCAGGAGGAGGAGACATTCTTGTGGGTAACCATATATCTCTTCAAGCTATGCCACTTACTACCAACATAGAGTTGGTAGCAGTTCATCTAACAGTAGGGTTCCTCTTAACTGTTTGTTCCATCTATTTGCCACCTGGCAATGACATTCTCTCCCCACAGGCAGACCTTTGTAATCTCATTAAGCAATTGCTGTCCCCTTTCCTATTATTAGGGAATTTCAGTCGATGTATTCTGTGGCAGTGCTGACATTAGTGGAAGAGATCAGATTATAGACTGTATGCTAAAAAACAGTGGCTCGGTTCTAGCACCTTCTTCCACATTTACTGCAAATGAGCGTTCTCTCTCTCTCTCTCACACACACACACACACACACACACACACACACACACACACACACACACACACACACACACACACACACACACACACACACGTGATCACTTCCCTGTAATATCCACTCTTTGCAATGGGAAACCATATCACCTGTCAAGAATACCATGGTGGAAGATCAGTCATG
The DNA here is from genome assembly GCF_048544385.1 of Mastigoproctus giganteus. NCBI lineage: Eukaryota > Metazoa > Arthropoda > Arachnida > Uropygi > Thelyphonidae > Mastigoproctus > Mastigoproctus giganteus. Next base: position 93,566,621 of record NC_143583.1, on the reverse strand, counting down.
CTGACTGGAATGCATTCAATCATCTGGCAACATTTAATACCACCAATCAACTAGGAGCCAATTAATGATGTAGTTAAGCACATCACAGAAAGTATTTCTCAAGCAGTGACAATTGCATTTCTGAAGACATCGACTCAGTTTCCACCATTTTCGAAACCATGGCAGAATTCACAGCAGCTAGAAAGGCTCAAAACAAGGCATGGGGAGAGATATTTCATTATTATCATCATCCTACCACAGATAATCTAATAGCTTTCAGGCATGCATTTGTGAAAGCATATGTTACTTTTCAGAGTCAGAAGAAATCTTGGATCTTCTTCACGTCTACTATCACCCAGGCAACAACACCCAAGCTGGGACAAAATATAGAAAATGAAGGGCAAATACATATCACATATATACATATACAAATGCCCTTCATTGATCCTAGAGTGTAATGGGCATGCAACTCAACTGCAATTGCACATCTGTTATGCAAACACTATAGGGTAGGCACAAATGAAAGGCACTTGGGGTGGATGGGATCTATCCAGTTATATTAAAGGAGGCAGCAAAGGAAGTAAGTAAACCCTAAGCGACAATTATGAGTGCATCCTTGGATTCAGGAGATGTCCTTATGGACTGGAGATGTGTAAATGTATCCCCAATTTACAAAGTGGGATAAAAGGGTGACACGAGTAATTACAGACCTGTTAGTTTAGCTTCTGTTCCAGGGAAAATAATGGAGTCACTGCAAAAAAGCAATACAGGATTATCTAGGCAAGGCTGCAGTTATAGTTCAGACACAGTGTGAATTTGTTAAGGGGAAATCTTGCCTGACCAGTTTGATTGGATACTACAATATGGTTACAAAGGAACTGGATGCAAAAAAATAATTTTGATATCATATACTTCGATTTCAGGAAAGTGTTTGATGCTGATGCACATAAAAGACTGCTGTGCAAATTTGAGCAGTATGGCATTAAGGGCAAGTTGTTGCTATGGATAAAGGGATTATTGAGTGGGAAGACAGAGAGTGGTAATCAATGGACACTGCTCTTTGTGGACTAATGTTATTAGTGGTAGATTCCCAGGGTTCAGTGTTGGGACTATTGTTGTTTTCTGTATTTATCAATGATAATGATGAATGTATATCAGGTTTAATGGCCAGGTTTGCATATGATAGAAAGGTTTGCAGGGTTGTTAATGGCAGCAATGATGGTATGCTGCTGCAACAGGATCTAGAAAAGAAAATTGTGTAACGTTGACAAATGCAAAGTACTGTATATGGGTAGCAGTGACCCCCAGAGAAATGTATCAACTGTGTGGTACTACACTCAGGGTAGTGGAGCATGAAAAAGAGACCTGGGGGTAATTGTGCAGTCAGATATGAAGTTTTCTGAGCAGTGCAGACATGCTGCTGGAACAAGTCATGGGGTCTTGTCAATGATATACAGGAATTTTGCTAGCAGGGATAAGGAGGTGATTATCCCTTTGTATAAGGCAATGGTCAGGCACACCTTGCTTTCCACAGGTCTGGAGACCTCATTTTAGGAAGGATGTAGAGTTTCTAGAACGAGTACAGAGAAGAGCAGCACAATTGGTGAGGGGAATGAAAGGGTCCTCTTACAAGGAAAGGATTAAGTTCTGCAAATGAACTTAAATGGTTTGAGCAGACTCAATGCTGATGGGATTCTTCTTCTTGATCAGATTACGAGCCTGAGGGGGCATAAACTCAAATTGAAGAAAGACAATTGTAGAATAGATGTGCGGAAATTTGCCTTTAGCAAGTGGGTGGTTGATTGCTGGAACAAACTTCCATTTGTTGTTATGGAAGTTGATAGCTTAAATAGATTTATGGAAGAACTGGACAAACTTTTGGAGCAAATGAATAGGTGAAATGGGAAGTTTTTTTTTTTTTTTTCCCCCTGTATCATGTGCCTGTGCTAATGCTAACTTCAAACTCACAGAACCAACTTTTCTTTTTCCTTCTCTATTCCTTTAACTTTCATTTTCTCGAACAACTTCCCTTCACACACATTTCCTGGAAATTAGTATCTACAGAAATTGAAATTCAATGTCAACAAGTATCTTCTTAGCCTTCAACCCATGCACAGTACTAAGTACTGTAAGTTCTAATACCCTTTGTGTTTGTGGTTTCCATAAAAAAATAAAAATACACATACACACATTTCCAATGGCAACAGTGATGTCATGGACAGGTTAATTGCATTAACTCGGCAGGCTAGACTGCACAAGAACTTAGAGAGGGTGTGTAACCTTGTGACAATTGTGACACCATTTTAATCATTAGACATTTTAACTGAATGTCCATGTTTTAGACATTAGCATCTTTTACTGCTTTTTAATCATCCAAATGAGCCCTATACATCTAGTCAGATACTGTCTGACAGCGCCCATATGTCAGCTGTTTTTATCTTTTAGCCATTTGACAGAATTGTATTTAAGAGATTTCAAGGCTAAAGAAGATCAAGAGATGCTTTTAGATGAAGAAGTGTTTGTGTCAAGGAATATCAAAGATGACATATATATATATATATAAATACCACTTTTAAAGAGAAGGATTCATAGGCTGAGCAGTTGGAGCAAGTAAGATGAACAGTGGTTGTAGGACTAATAATCCATTATAAAAAAGTAAGTGTAGAAGAGTTTAGAATGGAAATGGACATGTGTGAGATCAGAAGTGATTAGAAAATATTTCTTCTTAAATTATAGTAATTGTAGTATATATGTAATGTTAATTTAGTAAAGTTAGTTAATTTTTTATTACCTTAACTTTTCAGATGAACAGAATGGGATTGAATCCGATTCAGAGCTTGAGAGGATTTGCTATTAGTCAGCCACCTCTTTTGGTGTTTACTGTGTGCCTGATGGCCTTTGGGCTTACTATGGTTGTATTAGCATATGTTATAGGGGAGAGTGATTTACCAAATCCAGACATAACCATGGTAAGTAAAAATTATGTACAGGGGTTCCTCATTATCCGAGGATAATATTTTCTAGAAAATTCCACTTAAAACTTGGACCAAATTTTCATAATGTGTATTATGTACTTTTACATAGTAAAAAATGGATTGAAGGAACCGAAAAATAAGACAATTTTTACGTTAAGTTTGTTGAAGTTGCACTATTTTTACATTTTACAATATCAATTACGTGTTCTCCACTTCTTTCATGATGTATAACTTCTAATTTAACATCTAAACCATAACTTTTCTGTTATCTTTTTTTTTTTTTTTGTGGTTTTATCATCAGCACTTTATTTTGAATGCATGGTTAATAAAAATAAGAATAATAAGAATTCACTTAACGTAAAAATTATCGAAAATATCAGAGGCGTCTGCTACAAGCAACTGTAAATGAGAACCGGACGGACGGTCGGTCGGTTGGTCAGTAGGGAGGGAAGTCAACAGGATGCTTTAGGAAGAGCAGGATAGAAATAGCCAAGTGTGTAGTGGGGGGTGCTTCACTATAAGTCAAAACAAAGTACAGAGATCCTATTATATTTTTTATGTTTTTGTATTTTTTTATGTATTACAGGTAGTTCCCGACTTTTCAAGTTAATTCGTTCCTATGGGTAAAGCACTCTCGTAAAGCGGGAATTTATTTCCCATAGACATAATATTAAAAGTAGGGGTTATGTCCTCGCCATTGAAATTAGTTAGCTAATTAGTTTGATTGATAAATAAATTAAACGATTGATAAATAAATAATCAATAAATGATTGATTTATCCCAAGAAATGAAAACGTAGCCTGTAAAATCAAGCAAATTATAATAATAAAGAAATTATTTGTGACTTATAAATGTTAAAGAATGTTTATTCTTCATTATCATCATCGACTAAATGCACACTTATTGATCCACTGATTATTGGCTCTGCACTCGTTGGTTTGTTGCACAAGGAGTCGTCGTCTTCAGAAATGTTTTAAGAGGTGTTTGTTTCCAAGATAATCTTCTCTTTTCTTTATAAATTTCAATAGCATGCATAAGCATTTTTTAACGGAATGCACAAATTGCAACTAATAAGATTTGCATAGAGTAACAAGTTTACTAAGCTTAAAAAAAAGGAATGAAGAGAAGATTCTGAAAATTTATTTATGTTTTTTATACAATTGAAGATTTTAGTAAAGGAGAAACACATTTCACCATAATAACGTAAAAAAAACTGCACAATTTCAGCTATCAATATTTTCACAAATGCAATAACATGGAGTTTACTACCCATTTATAAATGCCTGCAGTAACAGAAAAGCCCAATAAACTGGAAAGTGCATATTGTTTTATTGTCCTGACCTCTAGAAAAGTGCTTTAGAAAAATATCACAGAGCCGTTCAAAATTGGTTCTTATAACAGAACATATGATAACAATGAAAGTGTAGTGCATTTTAATGATTTGAATTGGTAACTAATACAATTTACACTATAAAAACGACCTTTTAGAGAGTTATATAGTGCAAATTTCAACTTCCGAGGTCATGGAACGAATTACCAAAAAACGTTATTGGGTTCACATTACGATATTTTCACAATACAATGGTCTCTGGAACGGATTAATATTGTAAAGCGGGGTATGCTGTATTGTATAGCTATATGCGTGGTTTGAAATGTGGTATTTATGAATGTTTAACATTAATTTTTTGCAAGTAATGTTCATATTTTTGATTTTGTTGATACTTGGGAAAAAAAACAACTCGTAAACCCCGGGAACTTGTAAAGTGGGAACTGCCTGTATTTGCAACCTCGTAACTGCAGGGACTAGGATAACGAATACTCGGATACTGTGGATTCCCTATATATTTTCATATTTTCACTAAAATGAAATACCATAGAGACTTTTAATTATCAAAAACAGTTATATTATTATAACAGCTCTGGCCAGCTGATGGCCTTCTAGAAAATGTTGAGCTTTCAACAGTTCCTAGAAATATAATTTTTATTTAATTAATTTATTTTTCTGAATGTTGAGACTCAGTCTTCAGTTCTGACAAAGCATGGACAGATCTGCTTTAAAATTTATATGAATGTCGATATGTGAATATGTAAATGATTGGCTTTTCAGTACAATCACTGCAGTAATGTTGGAGCCATCTTTGGCATGTGTTTGGGAGATTTCACGAAGTTGAGCTGGCTTATAATATTGGGTTGTATGCCACAGTGAATTGATTCTACTAGGATTGTAGGAATATGTTTATAACTTCAGTTACAGGAAAGTACTTCCTGTTGTTCAGGTTCTGAAGCTACCAGATAAATGTCAGCATAGGACAGTTGGTTATAGGCCATATATCTATGACTATTTGTAAGATAGTAAACATAATACTAGGCCTGATATGGCGTACATTATTGAACAACATTAACAGGTAAATAAGAAGACTTGCATTCTCTCTGTCCTTTTGTTGTGCTATCATTAGCACTGGTCAACAAGATGAAACTTTTTTTTTAAATAGTTTTGCACACTTGATTCAAATATATTTTCAATTTTTTTCTGGTACTTTTAGTTTAAAAGTGACTGCTGATAATATCAGTACAAAAAATGTACAATTTAACTCTTGTGCAGATGATTTCCTTTAGTACACTTTATTTGGAATGCTGCAGTACAACATCCAGTAGTAGTCTCCAAACATACGCTTGTTCCAGACACCTTAGTAGTGATTTTCCATTGATTTAATGTCTTGATGGGAATTGTTTCCCTGATTGTCAGTCACTGTGCCAACATTTTCGGCAAAGAAGTCTAAATGTGAACCCAAGAAATGAAATTTCAACAACATAAGATATATCATTTCTTCATATGCGTTGAGAAGTTTCTGAACTCCACTTTTATATGTGGGAGACTTATGGTTACCAAAATAATTTTCACAAAGCCATTTAAAAGCCTTACACACTTTTAGTTCTAATACATTGAGGCATTTTTCAAAGCTTTCATCTCTTGCAAATGCTCTCTAATTCGAGGCCCCACAAAGATTTCCTAATTCATCTTAGCCACTGCTTGCTGCTGCTGCTGTTATTGTTTTTTGGTTTTTAGGAGCATTAGCAACTAAGGCCATATTGCTCCGGGGATATGACCTTTCTGCATCCTCCATATTTGGTGGGCACGGGCTCGAACCCCGGTCTAATCAAGAAGCGTGTGCTACGCACTGCTGCTCCTGCCCACCTGACTACGGAGGTGCCCCACCATTGCTTGCACAAAACTCCTTTATTAGGCTAAGTTTAATGTGGAGAGGTGGAAGGAAAATTTTCATTGAATCCACTAATAGAACATACTACACACTAAGCTCTTATGTTCTTCTTTCATGTCAGTCATGTCTGTGGGTTTTTTTTTTATGTGTTTTTAGAAGCATCAGCAACTTAGACGTGTATGTATTTATTGGCCAATTTGCATATTGTGCAGGCTGAAAAACCTGGAACCATGGAGAAAAAGGTTACTCCCTCTGCTTGAGATCAATTAACTACAGTCCCAATTGAAGAGACTTTTAGAAATTCCTCCTGTCAATGATATTTGAACCCAGGCAAAACCACTATACTGTCACGAAGGACCCATCATGTCTGAACCAGAATGGTTGTCCCATAAGCATAGGAAACAACATTTTGCAAACCCTTCTTGCATGCCCATTAACATACCAGTGACTTTGAAGACACTGTAGACATTTCATTGATATGCTATATTGAATTTCTTTTCAGTGATGTCTTCACTTTATAGTGTTTCCTTTAGACAAACAGAAGGACAGTGGGGGATGGATGGCTTTAACTTCCTTCTATGGAAGAGAGCAACTTTCAGACTTTGTTGTGAAGAGTTGATAAAGAGGTGCCATCCAGATTTAACATGTTCTTGTAACAGTTCCCTAAAAATTCTATTAATATCATGGCAGTAGCAGAGCAGACCATTTACTATAAAGACTTTTATCAAAACTTTGTTTCTTGTTTGATATTGAGATACTTTGAATTTCTTGTTAACCAAGTATTTATGCTTTAGTCTTGAGATGAGAAGTTTGGCTTTATCGTTGGAGAGGGCTAGATCTCTAATGCAGTCATTAAACTCATCTTGGGTAAACAGCTATAGCTCTAATGTCTCTTTGTTGGGTACGTACTAAGGATCTGCTGAAGTTTTCAGGTCTCCACAATCACACCTTCATTACATTCCATTTCATCTTCTAAAGAATGTTGTTCATCCTTTGAAGATACTAGAATTGTCACACTCATCATGAAGGATTGGTCTCAGTTGAATCCAGGTTTAGATAAACAATCTTGTGTGTATTCTTTCATTGAGAATCCAGTTGCATTTCACATTACAGAAATAACATTCACCATCATGGTCTTTTGGCTCCCTCTATATCATGGGTATGGTATTGCCTTTTGTTCAGCCAGTTGCATAATCCATTCAAACAAGCAGTAAAAATAACATTTTTACTGCTTGTTTGAATTCTCCTAGAGCAGTTTCTCAACCAGTTCTCCATGAGTACGCATCATTTGAGATCTTTGTGGAGGAATAGATTTTTACATAATTTATTTAAAAGTATTGTCTGTATAAATATGAGTGAGATCCTATTTATTTTAATTTCTGTATTGTTTTTATGGTAATGTAATATTTATATACAGTAAAATGTAAGAACATTACGCTGTATATGTAAAGCATAAAAAAATTTTGCATTTGTAGTAAATATATAAAATAACACTTCATCTAAATTAGGATATACTTTATGGTGCATCATAGCTACTAAAGGTTGAGAAATACTTACCTAGAGGATAGCCAAACTATAACTGGTAAATTTTCTGAATATCTGTCATGATTTTATGCCATTGTGATATGATTAGGAAAGAGCTACACATGTAACAGAATTTGTTGGGGTATTTTTTATACTTTTGAGGCATGACAGTGAATATGTTTCAGTCATGTACTGGATCTTGCCTGAAAAAATTTATAATCAGATAGTTAAATTATGGAATAACAAGGATATAGACATATTCAAACAATTATTAATGGATGTATAAACAATAATAATAAGTAAATTATTATTTTATTTAATAATAGCTATATTAGTTTCTGATATTTGAGCATTACTCAACAAGGAAACGGATTAGCACCAAATTTTCATCTGATATTTTATTGATCATCCGCAAGTGGACCAATTCCAATTTCAGGTTCTCCATTCCTGATCCTTTTTTCAAAATTCATCACTTATTTAGAATATTCTTCTGGATCTTTGTACCAAATATTTCAGTACGTTAAACTCCAGTGTATGAGCCTTCCCTTCTCTCCCAAAACAGAAAAAGAAACTGCTACACGAATGAAGGGATCCTCTTACCAAGAGAGGTTTAAGTTCTGCAAATTGCAGTGGCTGGAGACTAGGCACCTGTGCAGTGATCTGATTGAGGTGTATAAGGCCTTGAATGGGTTGAGTACGCTGAATTCTGATGGGATCCTTCCACTTGTTCAGATTACGAACCTAAGGGGGCATAAATTCAAATTAAGAAAAGACAGATGTAGAATAGATGCGCAGAAATTTGCCTTTAGCCAGCAGGTAATTAATTGCTGGAACAAACTTCCATCTGTCATTGTGGAAGTTGATAGGTTAAATAAATTTGAGGAGGAACTGGACAGGCATTTGGAGGGAATGGTGTGATGTTTTTTTTTTGGCTGATGCTGTATAAGCTGCATAAGCACTTGCTTTCTTGCATCACATGCCACCACTACTACTTCTACCACCACCTCAGAACTACCATCATATGAAGATCATGGGTGGGGCTTTGGTAAACACTTCTTAAATAGAATATGGAAGTTTTTAATCCCCGAAGTACGTTATTTGATAAATAAACACTCCCACTCCTGAAATGTAATGTAATGTTTACATTACCTAACTTGTTTTTACCTTCATTAGTTAATGATACATAAAGCTTGCTGTATTGATGTTGAATATGCATCTAATTACAAAATGCTTTTCAAGTAACTTCAATTTTAATGCGATCTTAATGAAAGCTGGATAAGATTGGTTAGGCTTTTATTCTTTATTACATTCCTTCAACCGGTAGAGTTTACACTGCACCTTTGTCGAAAATCATGCTGATCCTTGCAAGATACAGAGCAGTGATTGTAAAATAAACAGTGGCAGTTCAGCTGGAGAAGTGATATGCTGACCTGCAAAATACTAGTTGCTAAAGTCAGATATCTGACCTAAGAATTTAACGAATAAAAAAATTTAAAAAAAAGATTATTGTTAGCTGTCATGCCAGTTGTGTTTGTATGGGATATGATGGAACATACACTTACCTCTGTGCCTCATCTAACTCTAACTGTTGCCTAAATTAGAACACAAATACAGCAAGTAGGGAGAGATGTCTCACAGGATGACTGTATTAGTGTCTCTAGAAAGCCATACAACATTGTTCATATTCTGCGATTAAATGAGCTTATTTTCTATAAGGATATCTGTTTTTGTATACAACTGAAGCTGAATATATATGTACTACTCAATAGGTCAGTTTAAATGACAAATAGAATATATATCCCATAGTAAACCCTGAACCTTTTTTTTTTTTTTTTTTTTTTGTTTTTTTTTTTGTGGGCTTCAGCAAAGTATTAAAAAGTTGGATACTGACATCCATAAGACATGAGAGAGACAGAAAACTGGATTTAGATCAAAATCCTCATTATACCATAATGTGAGACAAAAAAGATATATGAAGTGCCATTAAAGGAAATGTCATTAATGCTGACAAAACAGTACATGTATGTTTTTATTTCTTTATATAATATTGTAAACAGCATATTACACAGGTTATATTAGTCCAGTTATCTGCCTCTATGGGGATTTGGGATTGCTGATTGCATGAATTTGCCAGTTGGATGAGCATTACTCTTTTAGGTGCCTACACCATGCAGTGAAATGGTGTCATGTGCAGTTAAACTTCTTAGTCACACCAGTTTATACACTGTGCTTTATTTTATTTCTTATTTTATTTTATTTAATACATAAATCACATACATAATACACATCACATTTACGTATTACACCAATTTTCTGATCTCATTTTGGATACCATAATAGATGGATGGTTTATAAAAAGATATGATGTTATAGACTTGCTGAAGGGCGCTCTGGTCGCGGAAGAGAACAGTCGGTGGATTTTTGGCTGCTGTAAAGGAATAAGTATATTGATACTTTTACTGTATTCTTTGTTAATTAGCATACTACATTGTGTTTTACAAAGATATTAAATAGATTTAATAACGTTCGTTAGCTTCTTATTTTGAATTTAACTAGTGATTTTTGGAAGTTGAGACTCCTGGTGTTGGCACCAATATTGTTGTAACTCCTGGTGTTGGCACCGGCATATTGTAATCGATAAAAAAAATAGTGCAACACATATATCTCGAAATGATAGCGTAAGATATAACGTAAAAATAGATAATGTAATATGAAGCACTGTATTAGGAATCTGTTAGCTTAGTATAGTATTATCAATTTATCAAAAATATTTATTAATCTTATTAAATTCCATTATTAATTAAACTGTATTTAAACAAAAATCATGACCCAGATTAGAGCTGCAAAGCAAAGATCACAGACTAGTAAGAGTGCTGTGACTCAGGAGAGAAACAAAGGGGGCGATTCTCCAATGCATCACAGTCTCAAAAAATGTGCCAATTGTGAAATGTTTGCTGAACTTTCTAAAACGGGACATGATCTAGCTAAGGAGGATGTCTTTGTGTGGGTGCTAGATGTCTAGAGTGTCAAGAAATTAGGCACCAACTCAACGTTCTGATGGGCGTCTATGAGAGCTTGAGGTGTAGGGTAAATGCCCTTGAAGAAATTAATATGAGGGTCCCATCAGGCTTTCAGCTGCCCAGCTCAATGGCAGAGCTGACTCCTATGCATCAAGCAACACAGAGGCAATCTCCAAGGCAGAATGCGCTGGTCCCAATGGAACTAGTTATTGTGGGTGATTCTATTATCAGGGAGACGGGTAATATACTATGCAAGAAAGATAGGTGGAACCAGACCAGTGTATGTCTGCCAGGGGCAAAAGTTGATGATCTTGTAGAGCAGATATCATCTTTTAAGGGCACAAAAGATGATATTGTTGTACACGTTGGAACTAATGACATTAAGAGTAAGAAATCTGCAGATTTACTCAACAAGTACAAGTCAGTGTTGAAAAAAAGTCGCAAGTTAGGGTTGAATGTAAGTGTCTGCAATTCTGCCCAGACACAAGAGGAGGGAGTATATGATGAGAACCTTGTCGATCAATTCAGCCCTGGAGAGATTGTGCAAGACTCAAGGGGTAGAATTTTTTATTATTTTTTTTTTTTTTCAGCCTTGTCTGTGCTTGTTGATAGGAGAGATTGCTTCTACAGGGATGGGGTACACTTAAATAGAAAGGGTGCAAGAATATTTGCTGATGCTATCAAGGCAGTGTTAGGTGGTCAGAAAACTGCTAGCTTGGAGGGATACACACACTAAAAGGTTAACAGTGGCCACGGGCAGAGTCAAAACTGATTCTTGCACTCCTTCTATTTGGAATGAGCAGCAGCATGGAAAGCAAGGCAATGGAGATTTCCAGGAGTCATAGTGGAACAAATAAATACATGGGCTGTGTTAGGGTTAACTAAGAGTAGAAACAGGTGCAGGTATGCCAATGCTAGGAGTATAATTAATAAATTTGATGAGCTTGAAATGCTAGTCAAGACATCAAAGGCAGATGTTGGGATATTAGAGACGTGGTGTGACACAGACATAAGCAGTGTAGAATTGGAATTTGGGGAGTATAATGTGTACAGAAAGGATAGACAGGACAAGAAGGGAGGTGGGGTTATGCTGTTAGTCAAGAAACACAAAATCTAAGGAAGTGCATTCAGTTGATGTTGGTGGACAATGCAATGTTGAGTCTGTTTGGTGTGACATAAGCACTGGAAAAGTGATAGTGGATGTGTGTTATAGGCCTAATGAATCTAATGAGTATAATGAGCAATTGTGCAAAGAAATAGTGGGCCAGTAAATCAGAATGTCTGATAATGGGGGATTTTAACTTTCTGGATATTGACTGCAACTTTCAGTTGGTCACTCGCACACTAGCAAGACTTTTTTGGATTTATTCGATGATTGTTTTCTACAACAGCATGTTCGAGAGGCAACCAGAGGGACTAATACTCTTGATCTGATTATCAGCAGTGATTTAATTTTTTTTTTTATGTGAACCACAAACACGAGAGGTATTAGAACCTATAGTACTTAGTACCATGCTTGGGTTGGAGGTTGAGAAGATGAAAGAAGATATTTGTTAACATTGGACTTGAACTTCTGCAGATTGTAATTTTCAGGAAATACGTATGAAGGAAGGTTGTTCCAGAAAACGGCAGTTGAATGAATAAATGAGGAAGATGAAAAGTTGGTTCTGTGGGTTTGAAGTTGGACAGTAAATGGATGTTGGCTGGTGGCGGCACGTGTTCGGACTGTTTTGAAAAAGAGAGCGGGAATTATAGAAGCCAATTCAGAAGAACAGTGACCATGGAAGTATCTGTAGAAGAGGCATGCAGCAGAAACAGTGCGTCTATGAGAAAGCGAGTGGAGAGACTCTGTTAGAGATGAATCATTAATTAACCTAACTGCCCTCTTCTGAATGGAATCAAGAAGCCTGAGAGAGGTTTTGGGGCACCACCCCAGATGTGGGAACAATATTCCATGGCAGGGGGGATTTGCGATTTATACAGAGTGAGCAGCTGTTTGGAAGAAAAGTAATGCCGAGAGCGAAATAGAAAACCAAGTTTTTTAGATGCAGAGGAAGCAATATTTGTAATGTGCTTGTGCCAAGAGAGATTAGAAGTCATGGTAATCCCCAAAAGAGATATATCATTTTGCCTAGAAATCGGAGTGTAACTAAAGATAAGCATAGAAGCAGAAGAATCCTTTTTGCGAGATAAAAAGACAAGACTGAGTTTTAGAAGGGTTGAAATCAACTAAGTTGTCTTTGCCCCACTAGAGAATTACCTGAAGATCGGCATTTAAGGAATTGGCAGCAGATTTTCGAGAACTTGAAGCTGATTGAGCAGGACAAGGTTTCTCAAAATGGAAAGTTGAATGCAATGTGCTATCATCGGCAAAACTATGGATAGGATTTCCAGTCAATGGAAGAAGGTCATTAATATACAAGAGGAAAAGAGTGGGGGAAAGAACTGAACCTTGGGGGACACCGGCATTAGTGGAGAAGTTAGAAGACAGAGAGCCATCTACCATCACCCTCAGTGAGCGATCAGAGAGAAAACTGGATAACCAATTACTAAAAACAGTTGGCAAACCATAAGATGGCAGCTTGTTTAGAAGACCTTTATGCCAAACATGATCAAAAGCCTTTGAGATGTCAAGAGCAACTACTTGTGTTTCACCGAATTGAATTAGTCCATAAATGGGGTAACATAAGCCAGAATATCACCAGTGGATCGACACTGACGGAATCCATACTGGCGATCGTTGATCAGATGGAAGGTTTCTAGGTAGTTTAAGAGTTGGTGGTTAATTGATTTCTCCATTACTTTAGAAAGAGTAGAAGTAATTGCAATGGGACGATAATTGGATGGGAGGGATTTGTCACCCTTTTTAGGAACTGGCTGGATATGAGCAAATTTCCAAGCAGAAGGAAAAACACCTTTGGAATAAGAAAGTGAAAAAAGGTGGCAAAGAATAGGAGTAAGGTCAGGAGCACAGGTTTTGAGAACAAGTGGAGAAATACCATCAGGACCTGGAGCTTTCTTAGCATCAAGATTCATCAAAATCCTTCTGATATCCTTTTGACGGAAGACCACAGGAGGCATTGAATGGAGCTTGTTAGGAATGGTGGGAGGTGTTTTACCAAGATCATTAATACATGAGCTGGAAAAAAAATGGGATGCTAGCAGGTCAGCTTTATCCTTGGCTGAAGTGACAACAGAACCATCTGGTTTGGACAGAGGTGGGAGCAGAGATGGGCAAAAGTTGCGGCCAATAGCTTTGGCAAGAGACCAGAATGCTCGGCTACCATTAGGGCAAGAAGCAAGTTTTCTACTCTTAGCCTGTTCAAACTCTAGTTTGGACTGATTAATAACTGCTTTACAATTGTTGCGAGCTTTGGTGTAGGCAGAAAATGAAACTGAAGAATTAGAAACAAGCCAATTACGATATGCAACATTCTTCTCTTGGGCAGCCTTAGCACATTTATTGGAAAACCAAGGTTTAGATAAAGGACGAGATTTTAAAGTGGAGTGTGGGACAAAGAATTCCATTCCTGCAAGAATAATTTCACTGACACGATCTGAGCAAACGTTGACGTCTGAAGTTTTGAAACAGTAATCAGACCAAGGAAAAGAAGAAAAGAAGTCTCTCAGGTCATCCCATTTTGCATTCTTGTAATGCCAAACAATACAAGGTTGGGAATAGCCATGAGATAAAGGTTCCATTGGAGAAGAGACAATCACCAAGTTGTGATCTGAAGTGCCTAAAGGACCTCTCACTTCGACCTTGTACTTAGAAGGGTTGTTTGTGAGAAAACGATCAAGCGTATTGGCTGTATGATTAGGATTGTCCGGTATTCTTGTAGGCAAATGAACAATCTGTGCTAGGTCATTAGTAATTGCAAAAGCCTCAGCATCTCGACCTGCTGGGTCGGTGTGACTAGAAAACTGAAGCCAGCCAGAGTTGTGAACATTAAAATCACCAAGGAAAATTACCTCACTGTTAGGAAAGTTGGACTGGAGAAAGTCAAGTTGCAAAGAGAGGAAGTCAAAGAGCTCCAAGTGATTAGTGGAGTTGGGAGAACGGTGGAGACAACAGATAAATTTGACACAATGAGGTAGAGAGATTTTAAGCCAGAGAAGATCAAAGAGAGGAGATTCCAAATTGCCAAGTCTCTGACAGGGAATATCAGAACGGACATATGCACAAGTACCAGCTTTGAGGCGAAAGGAATCAAACAGCAAATAATTTGGACATCTGAGATGAGCAGTAGTTGAATCAACCGATAACTGAGATTCAGTCAGAAAAAGTACATGGGGTTTGGAAAACTGCAAGTAGAAATGGATATCGTTGAGATTAGAATTGAGACCACGTATATTTGTGAAATGAATTAGGAAGTGCTTGGGAGGTTTAGATCTTTTCGCAGATAAGCTTGCTCTATTATTTTGACAATTCATGGTGTATTCGATAGTAAGAAAAAGTGGGTGAGACATGCTGTATGAAGTAATGAAATTTTTGGATATGGCGTACATGTGGTAAGAATATACCCAGATCCTTGACATAACGTGGCCTCGACAATGCTCCCCACATACACACTACTCGGACTCCCTCTAGTCACTATCTGGCAGAGTAGGGGTAGCAAGATTATACACTAGCTGATCCGGAAGCCTCCTAGAGAGTTACCAATAGGTTTGGTCCGGTGTACTAACTAGCGGCCGGCCTGCGAACACCGTTTTAGAGCTGTACCCTCGAAATGTAAGAAATATTGGATCTCGCCACGACATTCATCATAACCTCAAAAATCATCAATCATACTGCATGATGGAAGAGATAGGGAATTGTTGGCCGGACCTTAGCTCTAGAGACTAAACATGGGTTTCACCACTTCAAGTCTCCAATAAGCAAAGTGGTGGTATTTCACCGGTTGATGAGAGTCATCTACCACCTAGTACTGCCTGGTAACATAGAGGGGCGGCATTCCTCCATGTGGTGTGGTCGCCACACCTCGACCCCTGCTTACGTTGGTTCACACCTGGGTGGTCACCCACCATGTACTTGTGCATGGAGGTTATACCCAAGATTACTAACAGTCCCACCATCGTGAAGGTGCAAGCAGAGGATTTGGCTGTCATAGACCGTCCGGACTTCGCCGAAATTGAGTCCACTTGACTTGAGTGTCACCTGAATATCAGTTCCATCAGCGTTTTAGACCCCCAGGTAGCAAGTACAGCTTGTCTGGCATATCTGAGAGAATGTCTGTGACAACCTCAAGGACCTCAAGGATTATTCATGCATTAAGAATTTGCAGATAAAGGAACCACTGGGTGACAGTGATCACAATGTACTGATATGGGAATTACTTAAAGATGTAACTACCATCAAGGCATAGGGAAAGGCATTTGCTTGCGTAAAGGTGACTATAGGGGTCTCAGAAAGTTTTTAAATTCTGTACAATGGGGTCAACTGATGATGTTACCAATGTTGAATTCTAAATGGGAAGCATTCAGAGACTTAATCATGTAGGCTACTAAGCTTTTCATTCCAACTAAGAAATACTGTTCAAGGTTCAGGCCATAAAAGGATGTCAGATGAATTAATGAGGCTCATGGCAGAGAAGAAAAATGTATGGGATGTCTATAAATTATCAGGTGATACAGAAGCCTATGGCAGATATAAGCTTGTCTGTAATCAAGTCACAAAGGAGGTTAGGGAGGTGAAGGCAGATTACGAGAAATCTTTGGCAAAGGATGTAAGAAAAACAGCAAAGATTTCTTTCCTTATGTAAACTCTAGAAGGAAAGGGATGAATCAGATTGGACCACTTAACATAGATAGGTAGCTGATAAACTGAATGAGTATTTTGCATCTACATTCACACATGGGAGTTATTCAATGAGGGGAATGCCAGAAGTTTATCAAACTCTAACAGGGAGCTAAGTGATTTTGTAATAACTGAGAGCAAAGTGGAGGAGAAATTGTTGAAGTTAAACATAAGGAAGGCACCTGGGATGGACGGGATCTATCCAGTTATATTAAAGGAGTCAGCAAAGCAAGTAAGCAAACCCATAGCCATAATTATGAGAGCTTCTTTGGACTCAGGGGAGGTCCCCATGGACTGGAGGTGTGCAAATGTATCACCAATTCACAAAGGGGGTAAAAAGGTGACACAAGTAACTATAGACCTGTTAGTTTAACTTGTGTTCGGGGGAAAATAATGGACTCACTGGTTAAAGTGCACCTCCGTAACTAGGTGGGAAGGAGCAGCAGTGCATAGCACGCTTCTTGATTAGACCAGGGTTCGAGCCCGTCACCACCAAATATGGAGGATGCGGAAAGGTCAGGGAATGACCACCACATATTCCAGAGCAATATGGCATTAGTTGCTAATGCTCCTAAAAAAAAACTGGTTAAAGAAGCATTGCAGGATCATCTAGACAAGACTGCAGTAATAGTTAAGACACAGAATGGGTTTGTTAAAGGGAGGTCTTGTCTGACCAGTTTGTTTGGATACTAAGATGTGGTCACAAAGGAACTGAATTTCAAAAATAATTTTGATATCATATACTTGGATTTCAGGAAAGCTTTTGATACTGTTGCACATGGAAGACTGCTGTACAAATTGGAGTGGCATGGCATTAAGGGTAAATTGCTACAATGGATAAAGAGTTGGTTGAGTGGGAGAGAACAGAGAATGGCAATCAATGGACACTGCTCTTCATGGACAAATAATATTAGTGGCAAACCCTAGGATTCGGTGCTGGGCCAATTGTTGTTTTGTGTATTCATCAATGATATTGATGAAGATGTAACTGGATTAATGTCCAAGTTTGCAGATGATACAAAGGTTGGCAGGGTTGTTAACAACAGTAAAGACAGTATGCTACTCCAACTGGATCTAGGTAAGTCGGGCAAGTGGGCTGAGAAGTGGCAACTGAAGTTTAACATTGACAAATGCAAAGTACTGCCTATGGGTAGCAATAACCCAAGAGAAACATACCAACTGTGTTGTACTACACTCAGGGAAGTGGAAGGTGAAAAAGACCTTGGGGTAATTGTGCAGTGAAATATGAAGTTTGCTGAGCAGTGCAGATGGTCTGCCAGGGCAGGTCATGGAGTCTTGTCAATGATATATAGGAATTTTGCTAGCAGGGACAGGGAGGTGATTATCCAGTTGTACAAGGCAATGGTCAGGCCACACCTACAGTACTGTGTACAGGTCTGGAAGCCTCGTTTTAGGAAGGATGCAGTGTTGCTAGAACGAGTACAAAGAAGGCCAACAAAATTGGTGAGGGGAATAAAGGTGTGCTGTTGTTATTTTGATTTTTAGGAGCATTAGCAACTAAGGCCATATTGCTCCGGGAATATGCGGTGGTCATTCCCTGACCTTTTCTGCATCCTCCGTATTTGGTGGTGACGGGCTCACCACCAAATACGGAGGATGCGGAAAAGGTCAGGGAATGACCACCGCATACTCTTACCAAGAAAGGCTTAAGTTCTGCAAATTGAAGCACCTGGAGAGTAAGCACCTACAAGGTGATCTGATTGAGGTGTATAAGGCCTTGAATGTGTTGAGAAAGCTGAATGCTGATTGGATTCTTTCTCTTGCTCAGATTAAGAACCTGAGGGGACATAGATTCAAATTGAAGAAAGACTGTTGTATAAATAGATGTGCAGAAGTTTGCATTTAGCCAGCACGTGGTTGATTGGTGGAACAGACTTCCATCTGAAGTTGATAGCCTAAATAAATTTAAGGCTGAGCTGGACAGGCATTTGAAATGAATGGAGGGGTGAAATGGGAGGGTTTTTTTTTGGCTGATGATGCTGCATAAGCTTGCTTTCTTGCATCATATGCCTCTGCTAATGCTAAAATTACCAACACTAATATCTTGTTGAGTGAAGACTAGCAAACTTTAGTACCTCTGGTAGTCACTTTTGATATAATGTATACAGTAAATTTGGTATTTCCATCTCTAAAATTTTTTCAAAATAATTTTTTGATATAAATTGTTGCCTTGTTGAGCATTATTTTTTATTTAATATAATGTTTTTGTAATGATTAATTGTTTAATTCATGGTTGTTCTTTTACTGAGTAGGAAGTCCTACTTTTTTATTATTATTTTTTTAATGGTGTATGTTGTTGTTGTTGTTGTTATTTTGGTTTACCAGTAAATCATAATGTCTTATAATGGTGGATTTTTAACTTTCCATATAGTGGTGGATTTTTAAATTTTCACTGGAACTTTTGGATTGGTCACTCACACAATAGGAAAGCTGTAGATATGTTGGATGACTGTTTTTTACACTGGCATGTTAGAATGGCAATGATTTGATTATCGGCAATTATTTGATAATGGCAATGATTTGATTATCAGCAGTGATTCTTTATGCATTGATTCTGCAGATAAAAACCCACTGAGTGGCAGTGATCACAGTGTATTGATGTGGGAATTGCTTATAGATATAATTATTGTGAAGAGTAAAGAGAAGGACTGTTGCTTTTGTAAATTTGACTGCAATGGTCTCAAACAGTTATGAAATGCTATGCATTGGGACCAACTGTTGATTGTTATGAACAGAAAATTTTAAGTGGGAAATATCTGGTGAAGTAATTGTGGAAGCAAATGTACTGATGAGATGTGTGACAGAGAAGAAAAATTCATGGAATGCATATAAATTATCAGATGATACAGAAGTAGATATAAACTAGTCTGCAAAAAGGTTAGCAAGCTATGGTAGAGTACAAGAAGTTGGCAAATATAAGCAGCAAGGACGTAATTTTCTTATGTAAACACTATTGGTCCACTAGTGATAAATCACATTGGTCCACTAGATATGAATGGTTTAGCTGTTAATAATCCTGTTCAGGTTGCTGACAGACTAAATATGTATTTTGCATCTACATTCATGCAGGAGGAATTTTTTAGGGATGTGGTAAATGAGATAAATGATTTTGTGATAACTGAGAGGAAGGTGGAAGAGAAATTTAATTGAAGTTAAAAATAAAAGGCACCAGGGGCGGATGGGATCCATCCAATTATATTGAAGGAGGTAGCAAAGGTGGTAAGGAAACCTTTAGCCATAATTATGAGAGCATCCTTGGAGTCAGGAGAGATCTCTATAGACTGGAGATATGAGAATGTATTCCCAGTTTACAATGGGGTGGAGGATCAAAGGGTAATGTGAGTAATTATAGACCTTTTAGTTTGACTTCTGCTCCAGGGTAAATAATAGAGTTGTTTGTTAAAGAAGTATGCAGGACCATCTAGACAAGGAATGCTGCAGTTACAGTACGAATTTGTTAAAGGGCAATTTTGCCTGAACAATCTGATTGGAAACTATGATGCAGTGACAAAGCGACTGGATGCAAAAAAATAATTTTGATGTTGTATACTTGGATTTCAGAAAATATTTGATACTGTTACTCAAGTCTACAGTACAAACTTGAGCAGCATGGAATTAAGAGCAAATTACTGCTATAGATAAAGTGATTGTTGAGTGGAAAAAGACAGTAATTATCAGTGGGCACTGCTCTTCATGGAATAATATTATTAGTATTAGTAATGGCCGCATGGTGCAAGAAAGCCTATGGCTTATGCTGCACCGGCCAAAAAAAAAAAAAAAAAAAAACTGAATAAAACAATGATAAAAAAAATAATAAAATAAAATAAATAAATAATAATAATTAGTAAAAGAAAAGGAAATTAAACCTATCATCCTATGCGCTTCCCTGACCCGAAGGTACTATCCAGATGACCTTTGAATTTCCCCAAACTGTCAGCCTCTACCACCCATGTAGGCAACTTATTCCAGTAATTTATAACTCGTTGGCTAAAATAAAACTTCCTGCAGTCCAATCTAAACATTTCCCCCCGTAACTTGAATTTATGTCCCCTAGTTCTAGCATCATTTATAACCTTGAAAATTCCGTCCTCATTCATTTTACTGATGCCTCTCACAGCCTTAAACACCTCAATCAAATCTCCTCTAAGGTGTCTAGTTTCCAAACTCTGCAACCCACATATTCGAAGTCTTTCTTCATATGGACACCCTTTTGCCGATCTCACCAGGCGAGTTACTTGTCTTTGCACCCTTTCAAGAAGCTTGATGTCTTTCTTTAGGTGCGGTCTCCATACTTGAACACAGTATTCCAAGTGTGGTCTAACAAAAGCCTTTTTTTATAAATAATGGGATTATCACATCCCTATCTCTACTTGCAAAAGTTCGATAGATCATCGATAGGACACCATGGCCTTCCATGCAACCTGTTTACAATGCTCAGAAAATTTCATGTCTGACTGTATCATAACACCCAAGTCCCTTTCCTCCAGTATTGGGTTTAGCTGAACTCCACCAAGTGAATAAGTTATTTTGGGATTACTGTTTCCAAGGTGTAATACCTTACACTTTGTTGGATTAAAGCATAGCTGCCATTTTTCTGACCATTCCTGAAGTCTATCTAGGTCTCTCTGAAGAAGCTCAGCTTGACAGTGATCATTAACTACTCTACCAATTTTAACATCATCTGCAAATTTAGACATCACGCCCTCTATCCCTTCATCGATGTCATTTATGAAAATTAAAAACAAGAGTGGTCCTAATACTGATCCTTGGTTAACCCCACTTCTTACATCAACCCAATCTGAGGAATAGCCATTTATCACAACCCTCTGCCTCCTGCTCTGAAGCCATTCTGCTATTCATCTAAGGATTTTCCCAGTGATTCCAACCTCTTCTAGCTTATAAAGCAACCGCTCATATGGGACTGAGTCAAAAGCTTTGCTGAAATCTAAATAAACAATGTCGAAATTATTCCCTAAATCCAGCTCGTGAGTGACCCTTTCAAAATAGCGAACCAGATTTGTTAAACATGATTTTCCCTTCACAAAACCATGCTGAGTATCCTTGAGAATTTCAATTCGATCCAAATGATTCTGAATTACACCCTTGATCATTGCCTCCATAATTTTCCCTACCACTGAAGTCAGACTGACAGGTCGATAATTTCCCACTTCACTCTTAGGGCCACCCTTATGTATTGGAGATACATTGGCACTTTTTTTCCAATCCAACGGAATCTTCCGAGAGTCTAGTGATGCTCGCATAATTAGCCTCAATGGTTGAGTGCACTCACTTGCCGCCTCCCTTAAGATTATAGGGTATATTCCATCAACTCCGGGAATCTTACTGTCCTGTAGGCTCGAATGTTTTTTCATTAAATAATCTTGCGAAATTTCAATATTATTAATTACATATTTTTCAGCTTCGCTCCCACAATTTCACATTGCCACAAAAGTTTTTTCATTTGTAAATATCGATGCAAAATAACTGTTGAGTTCATCTGCAATGGCAGCTGGTGTATTTAATACTATCCCCTTTCTCTTACGTAAAGGTCTGATCTGGTTTGTGGTGGAGTTTCACACCATTCAGTGCTGGGTCCATTGTTGTTTTCTGTGTTTATTAATGACATATCAGGTTTGAAGTCTAAGTTTGAAGATGATATGAAGATTGGCAGGGTAATCAATGACAGTAATCAGTGTGTGCTACTGCAACAAAATTTAGAAAAATTGGGCAGATGGGCTGAGAAGTGTCAATTGTCGGTTAAAATTGAAGAATGCAAGGTATTGCCTATATGTGGCAGTAATTCCAGATTAACATACAAACTGTGTGGTACCACACCCAAGGTAGTGGGGAATGAAAAAGACCTGGGGGTAATTTAGTCTGATATGAAGTCCTCTGAGCAATGCAGACAGACTGCCAGCAATGGGGTTTTCGATGGTATATACGATAGGATGACCAGATTTTCAGGGATGAGAACGACACGAATAGAAAAATCCAGGACATAACTATGATACAGCTGGAAAAAACTTGAGACCACATTGTTTTGTATTTTCATTAGTTAAACACACATAAGAGCAAAATTAATGAATAAACACATATTTTAAATAAGGTCTTTTATAATTTACAAGCTATAAGATATAAATATATTGTATGAAAAGCTGAACAATATTGTTTTTTTTACAAAAAATAAATATTAAGCTTTTACTGGCTCACATAATAATTATCATTTGTAATAGGTGACAAAATTAAATATATAAATGGGTTTGTTTACAACTGTCTACTATGACAAAAGTGATCCAAACAAAAATGTTGTGTTCTTAAGCCTTCATTTTATTTTGTTTAAAGTGACTAGCAGTGGCTGTGGAATAGTTGTTTGAAGAGTGAATTTCTGACAATAGATTTTTATTTTCCAGCAAGAAAGAATGGAAATTGCAACATGAAAACTTAAAAGTACGTCTTCACTCCTATGATGCTTTTATAGTAGTTATATGGCCACCTCCGTAGCCAGGTGAGCAGGAGCAGCAGCAGTGCACAGTACACGCTTCTTGGTTAGACCGGGGTTCGAGCCCGTGACCACCAGATACGGAGGATGCGGAAAGGTCAGGGAATGACCACCACATATCCCCGGAGCAATATGGCCTTAGTTGCTAATGCTCCTAAAAACCAAATAACAAGCAAACAGTAGTTATATGCAGTTTGTTTTTTTTTTTTTAATTTGTCCAAATTTGGTTTGTTAATGAAAAAATTCTTTCAACTGTTGCATTGCTTCCAGGCAATGCATTTTTTTTCGGATTTACAGGTTTATAATTTTTCAATGAAGCTATCAACTATGAGGTTAATGTTATTGCATGGAATACCTTCTTTTTTAAAATGTACAAATAATGAAACCCATTTTTCTGCAATTGGTGTTTTATTTCCAGCCCATTTTCAATTTCCCCACAAACAAATTTACAAACACTTTGCACTTATAAATTATTTCTGTCAGCAAAATAGCAAAATCAGCTATTTTGCTGACAGAATCAGCAAAATATTTGGATTATTACTCCTCAAGTGCTTGTAGCATTTCTCTGTTAATTCCAAGTGGGTTTTTCCTTTATCAAAATCCAAGTGAAAGGTTTGAATTCCTGGTAATTAGAGGACCATCTCTTAATGTATTCTATGCAAGTCTCAAAGAAGATTTCAAAAGGATTTGTAGAAGTCAGTAACACTAATGTGTCCCCATCACACATTTCAAGAAGACTATTTTTAGTTGCATTTTTTTCTGATTTACAGGTTTATAATTTTTCAATGAAGCTGTCAATTACCACCATAATTTCTGCATTGGAAATGTCTTGTTTCTCTATCTCTAAAATGTAACATTGAACAATTTAAGTTGACTTTGAATGAAATTAGCCAAAAAATATGAGAACTGATTGTCAAAAATAAGTTTTGTTTAGGGTTGAATATTTTTTCTAAAGAAAAATAGTATTTCAGTGCATCATGTAGTGACTTGGTTCTCAACTCTGGGTACCTCAAGCATTGCATCTCCAGAATGGTGGATTTTCATATGTTAGTTTTTAGTAAAATACACTGGTGTTCAAAGAAAGTGCATCACCCCTTAAAATTGCAATTGTCGTCCAAATAACGTAAATATATGGCAATATTTCTTACAGATTGCATCAGATAAGATTGACACACGTAGGTGATGATGTAATATTGCATCAGCTGTTACTTTCAGCTATATTTCAGCTATATAACACGTCATGACACTGGTCAATGAGAACCCCCACCAGGGGATTGAACCTACTGGATCTCGCTTTTGCTTCAACACCATGCACAGCTGAGGATGATCCCATCACATTCTTCCTGTCCGATCACCAGCCTATAGTTTTGACATGGTCGTTGGAGGTGCCAAACTTCAACATCCCTGACAACAAAATAGTCAAATTCAGCACCTAAATACCTTAATTCTCTTCTCTGTGTAGAAGCAGCATCCTGCATTCCTTGGGATGTCTTCATTGACTGTGACCTCAGCCTCACAGTGACACTCTTGTCCAACTGGATTAAATCCATCACCGACTACGCTGCCACCAAACGAGTAGCAGTGATTCCCCGTTCCAGATCATGGTGGACTGCTGACCTCAACAACAGCTTCAAAATGAAACAAGCCCTACATAAGAAATGGAAGCTTACGAATGGCAGTCAAGACAGAACCACCTTTTCCCGCGCCAGGGCCCACTTTAATCGGAAGAAAGCTGCTGCAATCCAAGTAAATCTTAACCACACTCTGAGGAAAGGAAAGGCATTCTATGCTGCCCCACATGGTGGATTCAATCATATGCTTGATCCTCAAGAATGGCTCAAATACATTGCCAGGTTTTCAAATACAACCACAATCCCATCTACAGTTGTCCAACCTGACTATGAAAACCCTTCAGATGTCCTAGGAACTATCCAGATCACGAAACAGGAGCTCATACGTGCCATCAATTCCCTCCCCACAACAGCCACTGTTGGGGAGGATGGAATTGCGTAATTTATGATCAAATGCTTGAGCACATTCATTATAGACCCTCTTCTCGCGATCTACAACGGATGCCTCGCTGAGCATTATTTCCCACCCCAATGGAATAAGTACAGAGTGTATCCCATCCCTAAAAACCAATTTGCCACAAATGTCAGCCAGTTCAGACCCATATCAGTTGCCTCTTGTCTATTAAAAACTCTCGAAAAGGCTTTGCTACCCACAATTACTCACCAAATCCTCCAGACAAAACCACTTGAAATTCACTATGCCATCGCAGGAAAATCATCAATCACTAACTTGGCAGCCACTACAGAATACATCCTCTCAGCATTTGAACAAAGAGCTGAGCTAGCAACCATGTATCTCAACATAGTGCAGCCTTGGATGCCGTGTCGATCCCTGCCTTGCTCCTCCTACTTAAGGAGAAATTTCACATTCGAGGTGATATGCTGTGCTTTTTGGAATCTCTTTGTCACAGAATACTTATTCTCTATCGGCAACAACACACCCTATCCTGCGACATTACTGCTGGAGTACCGCAGGGGGGGGGGTGTCCTATCTGGTATCCCGTTCATGGCTATCATCGTGCCCATTATTGCCTCAATGAATGGTCTCCTATGCTATGCTGATAACCTCAAACTGCTGACTCAAATTAACCCTGGTGACAACCCCATTCAGCTCAGCAACAGGATCAATTCCCAACTTAAGGATCTTGAATTGTACCTGGCAAACTTCAATCTAAAAATTAACCCACTGAAGTCTGCTCAGGTTATATTCTCCCTTAAATCCATGCCAACAGTACTCAACATGTCACTTGCAGGGGTACGAATACTAAACGTACCCTCGCACACAGACCTTGGCGTTCTGTTTGACCTTGGCATTCTGTTTGACCAAAAGATGTCCTTTGTCAACCAGATCGAAAAAATCAGTACCAAATTTTCTTGTCTTCATTGGATCTCAAAGCAGCAGCTGCTACATGTCCGACATCCTCTCACTGTTAAAAAGTTCATCACCTTCACGATCTACCCTGCCATTCTCTATGGTGCAGCAATATGGGCCTCTGTTGCACCTACAAACCTCAAGCAGGTGTACACCGCTGAATACTGGTTACTGAAATGGGCCAATAACAAGCTTCGTCTACCTCCTGCTACCACAACCACCATGATGGCACAAGCACTCGACATCCCGAGGATGAAGTTCCTGATCGTGGAAAAGAGGCTGGTCTTCACAGCCAAACTCATCACAGGCCAGATATCATCTCCAAATATTTGGAACGCTTGCTCTTGGAGGATGTGATCCCACAGCCAAGCCTAAGGTCAGTACCAGCACTTGTGGCTCACCACAACAGGCTGAGAGATTTCTTCACTCACTCACTCACTGAGAGATTCCTTCCCAAGCAGATGCTCGCTGCCCTCAACCATGTGGACGCCAATATCGATAGCATAATAAGTAACAAGGACAGACACAACTTTATCAAAGCCCTTGAACCCTGATATATTGCCAAGTTGTATTTGTTTTCTGTATTTGTGTGTAGCTCTGTGTTTTTATGCTGTATTTGTATTTCTTTTGCATTTGTGATCGGTATTTTGTAGCCTTTTGTATGTGTTCGCTGTATTTTGTAGCCTTTTGTATGTGTTCGCTGTATTTTGTAGCCTTTTGTATTTGTACGCTGTACTTATCTATTCTCTAACTGCTATATGTGAACCCCTGGCGCTCGTCGTCGTAATGGGATATTGTGCTGTAACTCTACTTCACAATAAAGATTTATTTATTTATTTATTTATTTATAAGCACGCTCTGCAACAGTTGCAGTCATTCCTTGCTTGTATCAGAATGGAGAGTTAGTGCAGTTGACGCCACAAAGAAAGAGTGCTGTTGTTGCTTTACATGAGTAAGGATGTTCTTCTCATCATATTGCTTATAGAGCGTCTTGTAATCAGTCGACATTGAGTAGATTTCTTTCCAAACTCAAGAATACTGGTTCTGCTGATTGGAAAAAAGGAACCGGACGCAAACGAGTCTCTATGCCAAAACAGGACCAAGTTTTGAAGCACTTAGGCCTTAAAAACCATAAAGCTTCTTTGTCTGAGCTGAAAAGAGAAAGGGAAGAACGTACAAGAGTGGTAGCAAGTGTAGTAACAGTCAGACGATGCCTCTTCAAAAACGGACTTGTAGCCCGTCGTCCTAAGAAGAAGCCCCTCCTCACACAAAAAAATAAAAAGGCCTGATTAATTTGGTGTAAGGAGCATATCAAATGGACCCCCGAGCAGTGGAAGTCAGTTATTTTCACGGATGAGAAGAAATTCAACCTGCATGGCTCTGATGGAAGACAAACAATTTGCAGTAGACGTGGTGAAGAATACCATCCAGACTGTATGGTATCTACAGTGAAATTCCCTACCAGCCAAATGATAAGGGGGAGTGCATTTTATATCGGGAGTAGGTCATCTGCAGTTTATAAAAGGTTTCTGTAAATGCCAATGGATACCTGGCTATATTGGAAGGCAAATTGCTGCCAAGTAACTGCATCTTTCAGGACGACTCTGCTCCTTGTCATCGGGAAGCCGACCGGGCTAGCCGAGTGGGTAAAGTACCTGCCCGGCAACCCAAAGGTCGCGGGTTCGATTCCCGCCTCGGGCTTGGATCAAAGTACTGCAAAAACCTTGGGAGGTGCAATATGGCCACAGAAGCCGATGCGCCAATAACTACCAAATCAAAAAACCAAATCCTTGTCATCGGGCAAAAAGTGCAAGTAGGCACTTCTGTAGTTACTTTTGCTTTATTTCTGCATTAGAGATTCGGCAGTAATTTGTTTACATTTGTTACAGGTGAAAAAATGGTTGGAAAAACAGTCCATCACAACTCTTAGCTGACCAGGAAACAGCCTGGACCTGAATCCTATAGAAAATTGTTGGCATTGTGTGGAATCTGCAGTTGCCAGAAAGAAACCAAAGACCCTTTGTGAACTTCAGGAAGCCATAATTCATGTTTGGAACCATGGACTATCAGTTGATTATTTTCAGAAATTGATCTTGTCAATGCCTAGACAGTGTGGTGCTGCCATCAGGGCCAGAGGCGCTTCAACTAAATATTAGTTTGCACCTGGCGAACTTTTCATTTTGTTTTCCATTTAAAATGGTAAACTGAAGCAAATTGAGGGCTTTTGATAACGTTTCAACCATAATTGTCATGTTTATCAAAACTGTTGTATAAATATTACTTAGCTTTGCCTTAACTATTAATAAATATCTTTTGTTTATATTTCTATTTGTGATGCTAGTCATTAATTTTTTATTGCCTCCAACTGAAGGGAGATTTGCTGCTTATTCACTGACTAGTTCTGTTGTTTAAAAAATTACTAAGCAACTGAATACTGAATATATGAAAGCAAATATACACCCAGTTTTTAGCTATTTTCCCCTCTTAGAAATATGAATATACAGTAGATACGAGTCCCAGAAACCCCCTGTGAGTTTGTGCTGGAGCAGTGTCGTGATTTTTCTGCGTAACTATTTTTAATATTTATTTTGCACTGTCCAGTCATGGATAAATTTTTAGTAAGAGGAAGAAAGATAAAGTTAGATTCTATGGAGAGAACAGAAAATCCTGAGAAAAGATGCGAAGACAAGTCGAGAACACTACAATATGACAGACCATTCACCAAGTCTGTCAACAAGCAAATCAGCCCCAGATAAGAACCTAAAAAAATGGCATTATCAAAAGAAATATTATGGCTTCTATTATTGTGGTGATGAGCAGAATCAAATCCTTCTGTGTAAATGGATTTAGGACTTAGCAATAGCTGTACAAAACCTTCTCTGTTGATGAGAAATTTTGAAAGGAATCATCGAGACTTGAATTTTAAGTCCATTACTTATTTCAAAGAGAAAAAGAAGTATTACATTAAAAAAAAGACTTCATTGGTGAAATCTATATTTGTGCATCATAGAAAGACTTCACTGGTGAAATCTATATTTGTGCATATAGGATGCAAATTATCGAAAGTTCATTTATTGATAAATGATTGAAAAAAATTCAGATTATTGATAAATAATTTCTAATTAAATTAGCTATCTCATTAATAGAAGAGAAACACAAAATTATAAGAACAGATTTTAATGAGCTCATTCCACTCAAATCTTTGTTATGAAAATTCCCACTGAAGAAAATGTACTCTGCTTCACAGCTTGTAGGCTTGATGGTCTTAATGCATTGTACAATCGATCTCGATTTTTGCTTCTCTTTTCCTTTACTTCGTACATTGTGAATTCACTGCTTGCATTGAACAGAGAACTTACTTAAGGACTTGGAAGTTTTTGATTCCAATTTGCTCATCTCATGATAGAGGCATTTTTTGAAGTCCTCCTCTTCGTCGGCTTCGTTTACATTGCCGTCATCTGAAGTTTCTTCCGCACTACTTATATCCATAAGAGGTTCAGGAAATAATCGTAAATATAGGAACGTTGACCATTTTTAACTTTCTCTTTGAATAAGTCAGTTAATTCCTTTTTCTTTTTCTCATAAAATGAAATGACCATATTTTTGACTGTATTAAGACAAGTTGGTGGAGGCTTATCATATTCATCCCTTTGTTTTTTAAACTATATTGTATAAAGTCACTTTTTGCAATATGTTTAAAACTGAAACCA
Source organism: Mastigoproctus giganteus (assembly GCF_048544385.1). Taxonomy (NCBI): domain Eukaryota; kingdom Metazoa; phylum Arthropoda; class Arachnida; order Uropygi; family Thelyphonidae; genus Mastigoproctus; species Mastigoproctus giganteus. Next base: position 93,536,932 of record NC_143583.1, on the reverse strand, counting down.
TCAACACTAGCCATTTTGGAGACTTGACTTGAATTTTCATTGAAAATTCAAGTCAACAGTTTTCTGTCTTTTTTGTTGCCACTTCTGCATCATCACTCAAATCAATATGATGAACATTCTTTATGTGAAAGGCTAATCCTGTTGTACTTCCAGCACATTATAATGTTTTATTGCATATGTTTCACTTAGCATATTCAACACAACAAAATCCATTAAGTGATCTGAAATTATCGATAAATTTGTGCGATAATTATACGATAGTTGACTTTCATTTATCGATAATATTTTATCGATTGTATGCACTATTTGTGCGTCATAAAAAAAGAATTACCAGAAGTCTCACTGAACGTGAGCTATTGCATTGCTTGTGTAGGAGAGGCTCACACTATTGGTGAAAATTTGATAATGCCATGTGCTCAGGAGCGGATTAAGGTCGGTTGACACCCCGGGCGCAGAAGAAAATATTGGGCCCCTTAAAAAAAAGAGAGAGACAGGGAAAATAAAAATACATGTTAACCAATTTTTTAAATAAATAAAAAATATTATGTACTATTAATGTTTTATTTCCAATAAAATTTGAATATAATATATGTATAATATAATTAATAATAGCAAAATAATAATCACAAAGTTTTGAACTAATATGTTCAACTAATTTGTTGGGGTTTTGCGTGGGCCCTTCAGAAGTCGGGGCCCAGGGCACGCTCCCGGTGCGCCCGCCGTTAAATCCGCCTCTGCATGTGCTATTGATATGTGTGAGACAATATTTGGACCTGACAAATCAGCCAAAATAAAACAGGTGCTGTTCTCTAATGACACTGTAAAAAGAAGAATTTTACTTTGTTTAGCTGATCTTCTCAAATGAGCTCATTCATAGACTTAAGTTGTTGCTTTGTTTTACCTTTCAACTCGATGAGAGCACTGATATCAGTTGCCTAGCTGTTCTATTAGTATTTGTTCGATAATTATATAATGGTGAGCTGTGCAAAGACATTCTTATCCATGATGATTTGGAAACCACTACAACAGTAGCTAATATTTTTGAAAAAATTGACAGATTTTTTTGTGCTTGTGAACTGTAAAGGGTGTATTAATGTTTATACTGACGGTGCCAAGGCTATGCAGGGTCCCATTTCAGGTATTGTTATGAAAATCAAGGCAATAGCATACCCTTCCTGTTCAAGTAGTCACTGTGTACTGCATAGGGAAAATTTAGATGTGAAAAACATTCCTGCAAAACTGAAAGCTATTTTTAAGACACTAATAGAAATTGTCAATTATGTGAAATCTAGTGGCTTAAATACAAGGCTTTTCCAGCAGATTTGCAACAAAATGGACAGTGACTATGACTGCTTACTTTTTTACACCAAAGCACATTGACTGAATTGAGGCATAGTGCTGATGAGATTCTCTGAATTACACTCTGAAATTGTAATGTTTCTTACTGATTGTAAAGCTGCAGCCACAAGAAAAACAATTCAAGATAAACTGCAGAAATTCATCAACTTTACATCTAGTGATTATAATTCATGAGGGGTTGTATACGTTGCCGATATATTTGACAGACTGAATGCACTGAATCTATCACTTCAAGGTAAAAACATGACACTTTTCATGGCTAATGATAAAATCTCTGCAATCAAAGATAAAAATTTCTTTGGAGAAAGAGAGCTGAAGCAAAACAATATGATACCTTCAATATTTTTGCTACATGTCTTGTTGAAAACAATATCTTTGCAAAGTCTGACTTACAGAAAGCAATAATTGACCACCTCACACAGCTGTTGATCTCTTTTGAAGAATATTTTCCTGTCAATTCAGACATTGAAAATTACAGATTGATAACTAACCCTTTCTTGAAAAACTGAAACTTCTCTGTCCTATCCACAAAAGAAAAGAAAAATTGATTGATGTCTCTTGTGACGTGTCACGCCAAGAAAAGTTGTTTAGTGTTCCACTGTCTTCATTCTGGACTAGTTTGTTGAACTCTCCCTAATATAGCAGACAAAGCAGTTTGCAAACTTTACCATTTGTGACAGCTTATTTATGTCAACGTGGGTTTGACAAATGTTGACACAATCAAAAAAAAGAAACAAACTTGATGCTTCAGGCAGAAATTTGTTGTCATTTATCATCTTTGACACCTAATTGCAGCAAAATTGCTGAAAATCTGTTGCAGTGGGTCTTTCATTAGATTCAGCAAGTCTATTTTTTAATTTGGAGTGTTTATATTTATATTTACATTTTTTTTTTTAGTTTCAAATTTTAAGAGTAGCGTTTTTTTTTTTTTTTTTGTTCCACTGTAAAATAGTACGCACACATACAAAAAACTGACAAACGCACCTTTCTTAGCATTCTGTCCCTACAATAATCTTAGGCAGTACCTGAGGATCTCCTTGCCAAACTTCCAGGGTCTATCTCGGCCAAAAAAAGTTGAACCACTGACATAGTGGGTTTTCCTTTACCTGAAGAAATTTGCCAAATTTCATGGGTTTAACTGTAGCTGTTTCTAGATATTTAGGTTATATTTTTGAAGATATAACTGGCATCTAACTATATTATACCAGATTATGACATCTCATATTTTTTGAAACACTTAAATTCAAAATATATAATAATTTTTTAAATGTAATTTTGGTGTGTGGCTTTACATTTAGGTACTTGAGTACAAGGTTTTACCAGGTTGGTTGGTTGATTTTGTGTTTAATTCTACACTGGCAGCTGAGGCCACACCAGGTATTAATAATATTATATCCTTATTTTAAGGACATTACTATAGTTATTTAAATGCATTAAGTAGTTTGTGACCTATTTCAGTACTGTATTTAATTGTTATCTACTGTATACTGTTACCATTCAGCTTTGCATATATTTTATATTATTAGTAAATTAATAAGAGGAGTTTACCTCAATATAGTACGTAGAACACTTCCATATGATACCCTCCAGAAATTAAAACGGAAAAACGAAAAAATCGACAACTTACCGGTACATTAAAGTAAAATATAAATAATTAAATAATCAATTTAACACAATTCAAAAACAATTAAAATTCAAATTAACGCAATTAAAAGAATCTAACAAAAATATTCAAAACGATTTTCCTTCCTGAAGCTGACAATGCTTTTCGACCGACTGTCGAAAAGATTTTCATTCCTGTGATCACGACAGTCAGTCGAAAAGCATTGTCAGCTTCAGGAAGGAAAATCGTTTTGAATATTTTCGTTAGATTATTTTAATTGCGTTAATTTGAATTTTAATTGTTTTAAATTGATTTTGAATTGTGTTAAATTGATTATTTAATTATTTATATTTTACTTTAATGTACCGGTGAGTTGTCGATTTTTTCGTTTTTCCGTTTTAATTTCTGGAGGGTATCATATGGAAGTGTTCTACGTACTATATTGAGGTAAACTCCTCTTATTAATTTACTAATATTATTATCAATGTAGAACATATTGAGTATTACAGCTCTGATTCATACTATCTAAAATTTTATATTATATCATTAAAGTTTTAGGACATTATAGGAATAAACAGGTTTGGTATTTTTTTTTTTTTTTAATAGGACTGGAATGTATTTTTGGGAAGAATTACAGAATTAGAAATGTGTGTGCACCAAAAGGAATTAAAGAATAATAGTTTTTTAGAGTCTCAAGTAAATGACCATACAACAACAGACTTCTCTACTATAATATTAGCACTTAATTCTACAAACAGTACCAGTTCAAAATTTGTAAAGACTGTGGACCATTCAAGGAGTATGAGTGCACTTTTACCTGATATAGTCCCATTGGCTGGTGATGATATCACTGAAGTCCCTCAAAACATTACTGTGTCTGTGAATGTTCCACTTCAAGTAACAACTAGTCCTTTTCCATTTCCTTTATCAGTTATGTCATTAAATGGAATTGTGCAAGGCCATCATTTGAAAATAACAGGTAAATTAATAGTTGAAATCGTGTTTTTTTTTTTCTTTTTTCTTTTAATTGGATTTTATTTGCAATATATGGATCTCATATAAAAATTGTTCATGTTTAGAACTGTTTATGGAAACAAGACTTTCAAATGAAATGGGAAAGAAGAGTGGACATTTTTTTTTACTCTGTATCTTGATATTTCATCGTTACTTTATTTATGGGGCTTATATGCTTCCCCCTCCCACCCCCTCAAGTTTAGGTAAGTTGAGAATTCAGAATATTGAATTCTCAAGCTATTTTAGAAAATTGTTGATTTGAACAAAGTTTGAAAAAAAAAATGTTAATTTGAGTTCTAAATTAGCTTAGATGCTACCATTAGTTAAATCAATTTATCTGCATTTCAATTATATTGTATATGATATTGCTGTTTAATCCCTTAGTGAATGGGTTTCGTCTCATGCATGTGACTTAGAATTTCTTTTTCAAGGAATTTGGAAGTTTTGTAAAAATTAAAAAACTGTATGTAAAAATTCTTTCAAATATTAGTTTTTTCCTATTTTGACTTAATAGCTGAACATTATTGACAATAATGCCACTGAAAAATGAGTGGGATCATTGTCAGAATCAAAATTTTGTAAACATTGTGTAATTTTTAAATTGAAAAAAAAAAAAAAAAAAAATCGCAAAAATTAAAAACTTTTCATTACTTTCTTGTTTTTTCTTTGCGGTAATATCCCCTATGTTTTTATATGTATTATTTGATTTATAGATATCAACATCTGGGTCAAATTTCCAGAGAATTTCATCAGTTTTTACTTATGGAAGCCGACATCTCAAATCTTGAAAGGGTGTGCCCATCCATGCCAATTTTTAAATTTTTAAAATTATATTTATAATAGTTTGAAATCAGCATACTTTTACTCGTAAACATAATTGATAGATGGTAAGTAGCATTTTTCCATAGAGTTTCAAGAAAAAAATCTGTAGATATTCAAATTATATGGGTATATATACAGATTTTGTACTGATACTGATTTGAAATAAATAACCATTAAAACTTGCAAAAGCTGTAGGGGACCTAGGGAATTATATATATATATATATAGAGAGAGAGAGAGAGAGAGGGAGAGAGAGAGCTCAGTCTCGAATGAATTATGATTAAAGCTCTTATGATGATAATCAGCTGTTATTTAAGATATTATTATAGAACTAAATATTTAAAATGAACAGAGGTTTAGTTAGAAAGAGTAATGGGACATTGATTGGCTTAATGTATTTGTGTGAAGAACTGTCAACTTAATGCTATGAGCATTTTTAAAAACTTTTGTGTATTAATGACATTGCAGTTTAATTTTTTAAATGATTTATTTTTGAACATAAATTTTATTCTTATTTTACATACATTGGTGCTTATTTGTTTTTTATACTCTGGCACGACCAGTAGGTCAGAGGAGTTTACATTATTTTGACAACGAATACAAATTATTAACCGTATTTATCAGTTTTTTGGGTTTGAACCACAGTCCACTCAGTGCGTGCGTGCTTCTGCACCCTTGCACTTGACCTGATTTTTTTGTATTGTGTTTGAATTATGAAAACAAGGAAGTGCAGTTCAAACTGCCATAAATAATTACATAGGTAGAAATTTGCTTTTTACATAAGCTTAGCTACTAACTCTCAAGATTTACAACAGGAGGTTTGTTTTTCTTGCTTTATCTGGCCCTTCTCTGTCTCATTGTCATAATGTAGTTTGTAACAAAGAGTTTTTCTTTTTGCAAAAAAAAAATACTTTTAACAAAAAAAATAATAAATCTACATTAAAAATGGATTTAAAAAACAAATTTTGACTTTTTTTGTTTATTTTTGTTAATGACTTGGCCATTTAGGTTGGTTGTCATAGTCTGTGTTGCAAATTAGAAACACACAGCATTGTTCTCTATTATCCCCATTCGTTACTTAGAAATTGTATAGTGCAGAGCTAATTAATAATGTTTTTCACTAAGAAGCCAAAGAAATACAACATAAAATTTCACAACACATATGCAAGATTTTCTATGTATTGTAAAATCTGAAAAAGGTTCTACAGTTGCCTTGTGCACCCTATAAAGGTAGTTCTCGACTTCGAGTTAATTCATTCCTAGCATAAACTCATAAAGTGGGAATTAATTTCCCATAGGCGTAATGTTAAAAACAAGGGTTATGTTCTCAACAATGAAATTTGCCATAGTAATGTTAAATAAAGGTCAACAAAACAATAGTTTGTTTAAACAATGATTTATTTATCAAAAGAAATTAAAACATAGTCTTTAAAATCAAGCAAATTATAATAATAAAGAAATTATTTATGTCATGCAAATGTTAAAGAATAATGAGATCACGTTTGCTTATGATCTGAAATTTTATTTCCAATGTTATTCCTCTTCGCTGTTTATTTTTATTAATATCACTCTCCATAGTATTACTTCGTTTTGGCATACCATGCAGTATTAATAAGCAGAATAAATTTGAAATAAGACAAGACAGCGAAAATGATGAGCAACACAACCACTCTTTGTAATGTGTGGTAACTGCTTTATGTTATGTGAGTCAGTGAGACACTCATCTGCCTGAACAAATTAACACAGTAGTACGCATAGTTATACAGTAGTGCTGTAGTATTAGTGTAGTATTATAGTGCATAGCTATACAATACTACAGTAGTATTGTATAGCTATGCGCATGGCTTTAAATGCCATATTTATGAATGTTTAGCATTTATTTATGGCAGTTAATTCATATTTTCAATTTTGTTGATACTTGATACTTGAAAAAAAAAAAAAATTCGTAAAGCGAAAACTCATAAAGCGGGAACTGCCTGTGTGTAGATGTGAATTTTCAATTTTAAGTGGCAGGAAATGCGATGTATTCGAGCATTTAAAATAAATAGCTTTAATGACAGCATTCAATGCATAGAAAACAATGAAAACAGACGTTGCATTTTGTGGTGGTGATGTCATACATGCCAAATGTTTATTTTCCTCTTTCTCTAAGTTTTGCTGATCATTCAGGTTTCTATTTCTTGTTTCTTGTTCAGAAATGTTTCCTGATATGGAAATAGCAAAAAAAAAATATAGTTTTAGAAGAACAAAAACAGCAGGCACTCTTAGTAAAATTGCATGGATACGAAGAAAGCGATAATGATGACTGAAAAATGGGCCATTTTCATTTATTGCAGATGCAGTAATCAAAGTGGTTCCGATAACTCGGAACCACTTAGGAAACGTTGACATCAGAAGTTTTGAAACAGTAATCCAACCAAGGAAAAGAAGAAAAGAAATCTCGCAGGTCATCCCATTTTGTATGTAATGCCAAACAATACAAGGTTGGTAATAGCCATGAGATAAAGGCTCCATTGGTGAAGAGACAATCACCAAGTTGTGATCTGAGGTGCCTAAAAGACCGCTCACTTTGACCATGTACAAGGGTACACGGTCAAATACAAGATGTTCACAAGAGTCATCATCATATACCTATGCTAATATCATAACTTTCCAGCTCCTTTTCTTCATCTACTGTGTGTTTTTTTTGTTTTTTTTTTAATTAACCCCTTCATGGATTATCCCGAGATATCTCGTTTTTAGTTTTAAATGTTATTTGGAACTTCACAAAATATCTTGGGATATAATAATACCCGAAGCAAACAATAATACCTCCAAATTTAGGACTGAAACGTATTTTCTCTGGTATTTATCTGGCTAATTTTGCATTAGTCAGGTAAATCCTGAGTTTTCCCAAGATTTTCTTACGCGTGGCAGCAAACGACTGGCTTTCGTTTTACTTATATTGTACAGCAATATCAGAACAGTAGCACGCGTTCCTGTGCCGCCAGTAAGCAAAATATAATTTGCCGTCCTAAATGCAGAATACTGAACCCACGAAAATAATTCACAAAAACAATATCGAAAAATATTTTTCCACCCTCTTGTACTGCCACCCATAAGCAATGCTTACCTCGGCTGTCTACTTGTGGTGGCCGTATGTCAGAATGTAGTTAGTTCACGATTACTGCTTGTGCGTTTCACTTGATTTTTTAAATTTATTTATATAATGAGTAATGGAGACTTTTTCTGTGCCTTTCTTTATTAAAAAATCTGTATAATTTGCACACTTTTTGGCATACACAAGGTAACTCGGGATAGCCCAAATGGGTTAATTACTCCCATGTATTTTCTACAAAAAAATTAATAAATAACACATAAAACTATACAATAAGTATTCGCATCATGCGAATTTAATCTGTAAATTTATTTAATCTGTAAAATAATCTGTTTATTTATTTAATTTAATCTGTAAATTATTTAATTTATTTAATCTGTAAATTTATTTAATCTGTAAAATAAAAAAAAAGTCAATCCATTATGGCACATTTTCTGGGAAGGGGTCTAACCCTTCCCAGAAAATGTGAGCGTATAAGTTATTTTGGGGTTTTATATTTCCCTGTAAGCGTATAAGTTATTTTGGGGTTTTATATTTCCCAAAATGTAAGACCTTGCATTTTTCTGCATTAAAACATAGCTGCCACTTTTCTGACCATTTCTGAAGCCTGTGCAATTCACCCTGAAGGAATGCTGCTTGGAACTGATTAATTATAGCGAGTCTCCCAATTTTTACATCATCTGCAAATTTTGGCATCACATGCTCTATCCCTTTGTCAGTTAGTACAGTCAGTCCTTGTATAACATGTGTTTACACTACATGAATTTGATTATACACAATTTATAAATAGAGAAAATGTCACATGTAACACGAACCGAATTTGCTTATGCACAATTCGCCTTTGTGTTTACAAGAAATGGCAGTCAAATGCAGCGGAATCACCCCAACCGAACACAACACAGTAGGACTGAAGAGAAGATTCTGAAAATTTAATTGTTTTTTATGATTGAAGATTTCATGGAAGAGGAAACATTTCACATAATAACGTAAAATCCCACAGAATTCCAGCTATCCTTATTATCACAAATGCAATTAGATCGACTTTCCTACCCGTTTATAATTAGATTGCACTAACAGAAAAGCCCAATAAACTGGAAACTGCAAATTGGTTTTATTTTTTATGCTAGTGACCTGCGAAATGTGCTTTAGTAAAATGTAAGCATGTAAAATGTGAGCATAGTGTGCTTCCGCCTTTACTGCGTTGTTTATTCAGTTGCTACTTGTGTGCTGTGCTGTTTATGTGTATCAAGCTTGCCTCCTCATTTTTGATCTTTTTATACTTGTGCTCTATTCTCAAAAAATGAGTAAAATACTTGAAAAAAAAGTGTGAAAGGGAAGCATCCTGGTGAAGATACTACAGGTTCAGAGAGAAAAAGAAAAGCAATATCAACAGAAGAAAAATATTAAATTGTGAAACGCTTTGAGCGGAATGAAAGATGATGTGATGATGTGCGTGCTACAAGCCTAAATGAGGCAACACTGAGAACAATTAGAAAGAATGCAGAGAAAATAAAAACAACTTTCCTAGCAGGAACAACTCAAAGTGTAACAAAATCAATTAGATCAAGAAAAAGAATTGGAAGAGATGGAACATCTGTTATCTGTTTGGATATATCAAACAAAGAGATCAGGAACAAGTTTGCTTACTATAAAAGCAAAGCAAAGGCATTATCAATATTTGAAGACCTCAGAAATAAAGCTGAAAACTAAGAAGTGCCTCCCTTTCCTGCCAGTAGTGGCTGGTTTAATAATTTCAGGAAACATCACACTTTCCATAATGTGAAATTATCAGTTGAAGCTTCAAATGCAGATGAAGCAGCAAAGGCATTTCCTCTAATACTGAAAAAACTAGTTGAGGAAGAGGGCTATATGCTGGACCAAATTTTCAACTTTGAGGAAACCAGACTGTATTGGAAAAAAAATGCCATCACAAACATATATCTCAAGAGAAGAAGCACGAGCTCCAGGCTTCAAGTCTGCTAAGGATAGATTGACCATTATGTTAGGTGCAAATAGCAACTTGAAACTGAAGCCTGTTGTTTATCATGCAGCCAATCCAAGTGTTAAAAGGGATCATAAGGTCTACCCTGGGTGTTTACTTTGGGAACAGCAGAAGAGGGTGGATGACAGGACTGATCTTCTACTAGATGTGTTTGAGAATGTGTTTCGAAGCTACTGCAAAAAGAAAAATTTGGATTTTAAGATTTTAATTGTTTTGGACGATGCACCAAGTCACCCTCCAATCCTTGATGAACTGTCACCAAACATCAAAATCCTGCTTTTACCCCCTAACACAACATCTCTTATCCAGCCACTTGACCAAGGAGTAATTGCTGCTTTTAAGCACTATTACACAAGATGCACATCTAAGATGTTGATAGCAGCAACAGAGGGTGAAAATGCACCAACAGTTAAAGACTTCTGGAAACAATTCAACATAAAGAATGCAATTTACATAATTGTGGAGGTTTGTAACAAAGTGACAAAAGAATGCTTACATGGTTTACCAGATTTTATTTGTGATTTTAAAGGCTTTGATCCTATAAATGAGCTTCCTAAATTAAAAGCACATTGTGTTGCCCTTGCAAAGCAGATTGGCTTTGAAGAATTGTAGGGAGAAGATTTAGAAGAGTTGCTTCAGTCTCATGAAGAAGAACTGCAACAACTTGTTGCTGGAGGATAGGTGGAAGGTGAGGAAGATGACAAAGATGAATGCCTGAAAGCCACCATAAAACAGCTTTCTATTTCAGAGTTATCTTCAGTTTTAAATTCATTTGAGGAAAGTATGCAATGGCTAGAAGATGATTACAATGCAGAAAGAAGCAAAAGAGCATGTCATACAATTTGATCTGCTTTGGAGCCATATAAGCAGCTGCTTTGTGAAAGAAAGAAGATAGCGAAACAACAGAAACTAATGTCTTTTTTATGAAAATACCCAAGGAAGAGACAGAAAATGAGCCACAGCCCTGTAGTTCTAGCGTGACCACATTTAGTCCAAAGCCCTCATATGCATCTCCTCCACCTCCCAGTTCCGATAATGATGACTACGTGCTGCCACTTTCCCCATAATTCCACTGCTTCAACCCTTTCTCATGCCCTTTCCCTCAAGCTATCTTCATTTATTTTTAAGGTAGGAATCTAATTTTACATGATTAAATTATTAATTTTAAATTTTTAACTGTGCAAGTGTTTTATTATGATTATTTATTGTGCTTGGTAAAGTTTTGGTTACAAATATGTCGAACCTTTCTCCTTGGGTGGTCAGTGCCTAACCCTATTTTTCCCATAAGGAATGTTATTTATATTGCATGAGAGTTCCTAGGAACACAACTATCGTATTTTATGAGGACTGACTGTATTAGTATTAGCATTGGCCACATGGTGCAAGGAAGCCTATGGCTTATGCTGCCCCAGCCAAAAAAATAAAATAAATAAAATAAAATAATAAGAAGAAAATTTTAAAAAATAATGATAATTAATAAGAGAAAAGGAAATAGACAATCTATGCATTTCCCTCTTCCCATAGGTAATTATCCAGCTGACCCTTGAATTTCCCCAAACTGTCAGCCACTACCACCCATGTAGTTAACTTATTCCAGTAATTTATAACTTGCTGGCTAAAATAAAACTTCCTGCCATCCAGTCTAAACATCTCCCCCTGTAACTTGAAATTATGCCCTCCCTTGTTCTAGAATCATTTATAACCATGAAAATTTGGTTCTCATTGATTTTGCCTCCCAGAGCCCTAACCACCTCAATCAAGTCTCATCTAAGGTGCCTAGTTTCCAAGCTCTGCAACCCACATATTCGAAGTCTTTCCTCATGTGGATGCCCTTTTGCCGATCTCATGCGAGTTACCATCTTTGGACCCTTTCAAGCAAGTCTTTCTTTAGATGCGGTCTCCCTACTTGAACACAGTATTCTAAGTGTGGTCTAAAAATAGCCACAATTATATAATGGGATTATGACATCCTTATCTCTGCTAGAAATTGTTTGATAAATCATTGATAGGATACCATGGGCCTTCCGTGCAACCAGTCTACAGTGCTCGGAGAACTTCACGTCTGACCCTATCGTAATACCCAAGTCCCTTTCCTCCACTATCAGCTTTAGTTCAACTCTGCCAAGTGTATAAGTTATTTTGGGGTTATTCCCCAGGTGCAATACCTTACACTTTGCTAGATTAAAGCATAGCTGCCATTTTTCTGATCATTCCTGAAGTCTATCTAGGTCACTCTGAAGAAGTTCTGCTTGGCGGTGATCATTAACTACTCTACCAGTCTGTACATCATCTGCAAATTTAGACATCGTGCCCTCTATCCCTTCATTGATGTCATTTATGAAAATCAAAAACAACAGTGGTCTTAATACTGATCCTTGGAATCCCACTTCTTACATCAACCTAATCTGAGGAATAACCATTTATCACAATCCTCTGCCTCCTGTCCTGAAGCCATCCAGCTATCCATCTAAGGATTTTCCCTGTGATTCCAACCTGTTCCAGCTTATAAAGCAACCAATCATGTGGGACTGAGTCAAATGCTTTGCTGAAATCCAAATAAACAATGTCGAAATTATTCCCTAAGTCCAGCTTTTGAGTGACTCTGTCAAAATAGCTAACCAGATTGGTTAAATATAATTTTCCCTTCCCATGCTGAGTATCCTTCAGAATTCCATTTCTATCAAAATGACCCTGAATTCCACCCTTTATTGTTGTCTCCATGATTTTCCCACTTCACTCTTAGAACCGTTGTCATTTATGAAAATTAAAAACAATAATTGTTCAAGAACTGATCCTTGGGGGACCCCACTTTTGATATTTCATCACTCTGAAGAACATCCATTAATCACAACTCTCTATCTTCTTCCCTGCAGCCCCCCCCCCCTGCAATCCACCTTAGAATCTTGCCAGTAATCCCAACATGTTCCAGCTTATACAGTAACCTCTCCTTTGCAAGGCATCTGACTGAGTCAAATGCCTTGCTAAAATCCAAATAAACTATGTTGAAATTGTTCCCTATATGCAGCTCATGATTAACTGTCAAAATAGCTTACTGGGTTAGCTAAACATGATTTTCTCTTATCAAAACTATGTTGTGTGTCCTTCAGGATGCTATTTCTGTCTAAATGTCCCTGAATTTCACTCCTAATCAATGCCTCCAAGATTTTCCCCACTGAAGTAAAACTAACTAGTCTGTAGTTATCACTTCACTCTTACAACTTCCTTTCCAAATACGGAGGATGCGGAAAGGTCAGGGAATGACCACCGCATATCCAGGAGCAATATGGCCTTAGTTGCTAATGCTCCTAAAAACCAAATAATAAACAAACAACTTCCTTTATGTATTGGTAAAATGTTGGAATTTCTTTAATCCAAACAAATCTCTCCTGAGTCAAGTGATGCCTTTTTAATTAACCTGAGTGGTTCAATGCACTCTCTGGTCACCTCCATCAAAATTACTGAGTTAAAAAAAAAAAAAAAAAAGGTAAACTGCAGCCATTATCAACCCACTGCGGGATGGAAGCCTCCTCAACAATTCATGCTGAGGGAAATGGACTATAATCTACCATGCTGGTCCAATGCGGGTTGGCAGATCGACCTTATTTAGCAGTCAGGGGCTTGAACCCTGGTCTACTCAAAGAGCGTGTGCTACTGCACTCCCAGTCCTGACCACTTGGCTATGGAGGCCTTTAGACTCGAAAGTTTTTCTAATAATCTTCTGAAATTTCAATATTGCTAATTTCATGCTTTCCAGTCTCACTCACAGAACTTCTTTACCTACAAAGGATCTGTCATCAGTAAAGATCAATATAAAATAATTATCCAGTTCATCAATGATATCAGCTTAGTTATCCAATACTTTCCCATACCCTGTAAACAAGGGTCTGATCTGATTTGTTTTCTTTTTCTTTGTATTCACATACATGAAAAACTCCCATACCTATCTTTTGCTCTCTTAGCCAGTGCTTTCTCATACTCATCCTTGGCTGCCCTAACTTTTTCTTTGGTTCTATTACAGATCAACTTATAATCATTGTAGGCTTCACCGGCGCCTCCGTAGCCAGGTGAGCAGGAGCAGCAATGCGTAGCACATGCTTCTTGATTAGACCGGAGTTTGAGCCCGTGACCACCAAATACGGAGGATGTGGAAAGGTCAGGGAATGACCACCGCATATCCCCGGAGCAATATGGCCTTAGTTGCTAATGCTTCTAAAAACCAAACAACAACAACAACAACAACATCATCATAGGCTTCACCATTTTTAATCTTTCCCATGCCATATTTTTCTGCTTTATTAGACTGGCCAACTCCATTTTCATCCATCTCAGCATCCTCCTTGTGCTATGTTTTCTAATGGTATATAGGCATTCATGGTATCTGTGATTATTGCTTCAAAGGTATTCTGTATTTCTGCCGTGCTCACCCAACCTTTGCAATGTGCTCAATGAGTAGATTCCATGTAATGCCTTAAATTTTCATAGTCCCCTTTTCTGAAATTAAAACCTGTGCCTTTACTTTTAACTACTGCAACAGCTTTCTTTGTCTTCCAAGTAATGACTGCGTGATAACTACCTACCAATGGCTCCCATACTGTAAGCCCTGTGAAGCCATCTTGAGTATTTTCCTTAGTATTTTCTCTAACATGCTGGTACAAATAATAATCATCTAGTTTATTTAAATATTTTTCCCTCCCACTTACTCCAGTCAACCAGGGGCAAATTGAAATCACCCTTAAGAAATTCACTTTCTTGCCCATTCCATTTGCATGTAGACACATCATATTCTTCATAACCATCTGATCTGTAGGTTAGTCCCCTCTCATACTTTTGCTTCCCACTGACTCACACTAAACAGATTCTATGATGGCATGCTTGACTTACCATCATAAAAAGCATTACCCCACCACACTTCTGTTTTTCCTATCCTTCTTAAATACATTGTATATACTACAGTGAAACTCATCATCCTCAGTTTTTGTGTGACACTATTTGCATTAATCCTATTATGACAGCATTAGTTGTTCTAACCAGGAGTTCAAATTCTTCCATTTTAAGACAACACTCCTGACATTACTGTAGTCCCAGTTAAGATAAGTATTCTTCTATAATTAAAGCTATTTAGCTAACCCTTAACCCTTAAAGCTATTTAGGCTTGTATCCCCTTTATCTCCTTACTCATTTGAAACATTGCCTCCCTCAGAACACCTTGCCAACATTGGCCATTGCGGTAACAAACAAGAACTCTTGAGATGTGTGTAAGCATTATTTTGACCAGTATCATTAGATAAACTCGTGTCTATATTACCCATCTCCACTGGTAAAAACCCTTCCACCACCTTTGTTCAAATGAATACCATATTTCTACAAAATAGAGTCCTTCTACCTACAAGTAGCAGCAGTACTTTAGAAAAGTTAAGAATTAAAATTACAAATACAGCATTAGTTATTCGGAATAATTGTCAGACCTCTTCTGGATAGCCAAATTTTTCGGATAATCGAATGTAAGGCAAGATTAAATAAATTCTGTTATAATGTATTAAGTTAAAAGAAAAAGACTTTAAATATTGTGGAAAAAAACCGAATTTATTTAATTAAAAAATAATAATAATAACTTATACATAAAAATGTGCACATTTACATATGTATATATATTTATATAGGTATTTTACAGCAAATTTTATGTAGAAAAAAATTTAAAGTAATTTTTTAAAATTTTCGATCGTTTTTTGTTTCATTTGTTGACCTTTTTTTTTTTTTTTACTACTAAATCTCAAGTTCCTTAACAATATCACTTTGATTATATTGCATTCTTCCTGTTTTTCTGCCCATTTTAGTGCTGTTTATTTTAATTGACATTTTACTGTAAAAAAACTGAGAAAAATAATAAATTGCATAGTTTTGGTCTAATATTATTCTTAACAAATCTGGAGCTAAACTAAACATAACATGAAGAGAACAAAATATGCCCTAGAAAATTGGTTTCACGGAAGCGATTGACAACTCATTCACTCATGGTTTCCTAATCCAGCATTTCACGAGATAACGAAGTAAAAAAACAAATAGAAATACTGTACTCTCTTAACATAATAAACATTTGTCTTAAATACATGTACTACCATTAATAAAAAAAGAAGAAAAATCAGCCTTTTAAATTATTCCGGATAACTGACATTCCACTGTATTGTAAAAATTAATTTCACTAAATTAATGAAATAAAATTTCCAAATTAATGAAAAAAGATCTAAAAATTGTAGAAAGTAAATTTAGACAAATTTTAAGCAAAATTTTCCTATTAGACACATGATCTTAATCCCCTTCAGTTAATCCACTGGCACCAACCTGATGAACTCCACAAGAAAAACAACTTCTGAATTGAAACTTTTGGTGAAAGCAACCTTAAAGGGGCCAAGCAAGCTGATAATTCTAGGCATGCTATCCTCATTGTGAAGAAAGTCTGTTCATGTTTCTGTCTTCTGCCTTGAATAAAGTAATTTGCTTGTTTCTTTTAAAATTTTATACCAAGATTTGAAAATCTGAACGTGGCTTTTCAATCCATTGTACCTCACATCCATGTACTGAGTCATTACTCCTAGATATGTTGGAGAATGTTAAAGTGCAAATTTATTTTAAACAACAGTTTTCAGATCTTCCATTTTGGAAATTGATTATTAAGACAGACTAATGCAAAAGGATGATTCTGACATAGTCATAGGCATTTCTACTTCCAATGTCATGGAGAGTCATAAACAAGAGAAAATTCTGTTTTGCCCAGTAAGAATTACTTTATGGTTACATGTGACTATGTGGTGCACAAATTCCCATTGAAAAATAATGTTTTTATAAATATTGAAGTAGCACGAATTTTGTCAATTGCCAGTGCATTATTTTCAAATTTGAAATTTTTTAATGAAAAAGTTTCCACTGTTTGGTGTTAAAGATAAAAAAATAGATAAAGCAGTAGATGTAATGCCACATCTGTTCTGTCAGTTTCAGTGTAAGAAGCTACCAGAGGTTATTATGAAAGCAATTAAGAAATGGGAAAGAATTTACATATAGTGGTCCTTGATTGGGGAAATGACAAGTGCACAGATTATCCCAAGTCTTGCTTAATATTTTAACAATTCCTCATAGTAGTACTGAGTGTAGAGAATATTCAGCCAGGTTAGAAAGACAAAACTGAGTTGAGATCTCTCTCTCTCTCTCTCTCTCTCTCTCTCTCTCTCTCTCTCTCTCTCTCTCTGTGGAAGCTTTGGAAATGCTCCTGATAACTAAACAAGTCCATACAACAGGGCCATTGTTATGAATATAACTTTGACTGAACATTTCTGAACAAAATTTGCAACAGTGCCTTTCTTGAATCAATCAAAATCAGTTGATATCTAATATAATATCCAGACAGAAATCCAACCAGAAAAAAATGTTAGGTAAGGTAATGTGTGAAAGTGTATTGTATTGGTAAACAAGTCCCACGACTGTATTAATATGAAATATAGATTTTGTCAATGAAATTTAATTTCTAACGCAGTGCAGATGTTTAAAAAACCCCTGCTTCTTGTGTTTTTTTTTTTTTTTTGGGAAGCACCCTGGCATTTTTATTAAATGCCTCCTGTTTTTTTACCTGTTCTGTTTTGGCTCAAAAATGTGTTTCTCCTTGCTTAATACCTGAGCTCCATATTTTTGAAAATCAAAAGTTAATAACCATGCATAAGTATTTTTAATGCCCATTCAGTAGCCATTAAAGCGCTGATAACATAAATGTACATAATATCAAACCAAATTTATGATATACAAAAAAAAAAAAAAAAAAAAAATTAAAATAGTGGGCATGTGAAGCCTGATGAAATTAACTACTCTTGGATATAAATATTATAATTGAAAATAGGGATTTCTTTAAAATTATAACAATAACTATAACAATTCCATTCTGTAGATTCTAATATAATTAATAATAGACAGATAACAATTTATTATGATATACAAGTAGTTGGAAAATACAGCAGTCATGGCATAAAAAGAGATGTGTACCAATGGTGGTATGCATACTGTTACAAAGTATTGTGTGTGGGGGGGGGGAATAGTGTTTACTGTTTTATAAAAAAAAAAAAAAAAAAAAATTGCCATTACCAGAATATGATATTTTTAAAAATAATGTAGAGTTCAAAGTTAGAAATCCCTCATGTATCTGCTGTCTTTATAGTACATACTTTTCAAGTTTTCTATTATAAATTTATTAGCTATTCAGCACAAGTTTCTCTGTTGCATTTTCTTAGGAAAAGCTGCTGATGATTATTTGAATATCAGCTTCAATCTTCCACCTATTGTGAATTTATCAAGCTGTGGAAAAAGTTGCAGTATCCCAGATGTTTGTCTGACCTTCCAGGGCTCATCCTTACTGTTGCCCAGAACAAGGTCAGTATGTATTAAATATTTTTGAAAGTTTGGGCAGTTAATCCTAGCATCTCTTTCTCTAAATAAAATAAAATTTTCTAGGAATATAATTTTTTATAACTTTGTATGGCTTTGTCTATGGAAATAACTCAACCCATCCAACCTGTCTTAAGAGGTAAGTTGGTTGGTTTCGGCTGTTTGGAATAGTGACAACTCACACCATGATGTATTATGGAAATATCAACTTTAAGTCATTCATATAGGAAAAGGTGAGAAATGTGCTTTGACCTATAAACTTTGATAACTGTGTACAGCATTATTTAAGACTAAAGTGCAACCAAAGCTATACAAAAAATTCTTAAGAAAGTTCCCTTAAAGTTTATAAGAACCTTGAACTTCAGGAAAAGTGAAAACCACTAGAATAATGCTAAGGAGGAGCAAGGTTAAAAATGTTTTACTCAAAGATAACAATCGTTTTTGTTAGCATTAGCATGGGAAATAATGCAAGAAAGCAAGCTTATATAGCAAAAAAAAACACCCTTCTCATTTCACCCATCCACTCCAAATGTTTGTCTAGTTCTGCCTTGAATCTGTTTAAGCTATCAACTTGTATGACAGATGGAGGCTTGTTCCAGCAATCAACCACCAGCTGACTAAAGGCAAACTTCCATACATCTGTCCTACAGCTGTTTTTCCTCAATTTGAATTTATGCCCTCTTAGGCGATTATTCTGAGCAACAGGAAGAATCCCATTTTATGAAATACATATTAATTTATGTATTTCATGCATTTTTTTTTTCTCTGCCACATGTCTAATTACTTCATCTGACATCCATTAGGTCTAAATCTTGAACAATATTTCTTGGTATGAAAAGTCTAGTAGCTTCCAAGATTAATTCTTTGAATGCTTCCCGTTTTGAATTTGCCATTGGTAAAATCATCAGTTGGTCCCACCGTATAGAATTTAAATATTGTCTCAGACCACCGTAGTCATCTTTACGAGAGCAAAAAATCCTTCCCTTTGCTGCTATGGCAGCAAAGGGAAGGATTTTTTCTGCCATAAAGTTGCCTCTTTGCTGCCTCAAAAATTACTTCTTTGAGTAAATACCACTTCAGCACACTGTGATCACTGCCACCTGGTGGTTCATTTATCTGCAGATTCTTAATGCATGAAGAACCACTACTGATAATTAGATCAAGAGTATTACTCCCTCTAGTTGCCTCCCAAACATGCTGCTGTAGAAAACAATCATCCAATAAATCCACAAAAGCCTTTCTAGTGTGTGAGTGACCAACCCACAAATTCCAGTCACTCTCTGGGAAATTAAAATCCCCCATTATAAGACACTCTAATTTACTGGCCCACTCTATTTCTCTGCACAATTGCTTATTATACTCATCAGATTCAAACAGACTCAACATTGCATTGTCCACCAACATCAATTGGATGCACTTTCTTAGATTTTGTGTTTATTAACTAACAGCATAACCCCTCTTCCCTTCCTGTCCTATCCTGTATATCCTTTCTGTACACATTGTATTTCCCAAATTCCAATTCTGCACTGCTTATGTCTGTGTGACACCACATCTCTGATATCCCATCAATATCTGCCTTTGATGTCTTGACTAGCACTTCAAGCTCATCAAATTTATTAACTATACTCCTAGCATTGGTGTACATGCAAGTATGCATGCACCTGTTTCTATTCTTAGTTACCCTAACACAGCCCACACAGCCCATATATTTACTTGTTCCACTATGACTCCCACCAGTCTTGGAAATCCCCATTGCCTTGCTTTCCAGGCTGCTGCTTAATTGCATTTGAATAGAAGCAGTGCAAGAATCACTTTCACCTCTCCCAGTGGCTACTGTTAATCTATTAGTCCTTGTATCCCCCCAAAGCTAGCAGTTTTCCGACCCACCTAACTCTGCCTCGATAGCATCAGCAAATATTCTTGCACCATTTCTGTTTAAGTGTATCCCATCCCTGTAGAAGCAGTCTCTCCTGTTAAGAAGCACAGACCAGGCTGAGAAAAATTCTACCCCTTGAGCCTTGCACAATCTCTCCAGGCCGGAATTGATCGACAAAACTCTCATCATATACTCCCTCCTGTCATGTCTGGTCAGAATTGCAGACACTTTGTAATTCAACCCTAACTCACGGCTTTTTTTCAATATTGACCTGTACTTGTTAAGTATTTCTGCTAGTCTCCTACTCTTAATATCATTAGTGACAATGTGTACAACAATATCACCCTTTGTGCCCTTAAAAGATGATATCTGCTCTACAACATCATCAACCTTTGCACCTGGCAGACATACCCTGGTCCTGTTCCACCTATCCTTTTTGCACAATATGTTCCCCATTTCCCTGACAATAGTCACCGACAACAATAACTAGTTCCTTTGGAACAGCACATCCTGCCTTGGGGATTACCACTGTGTTGCATGATGTTCAAGTGCAAGCTCTAGCATTGATGTGGGCAGCTGAGAGCTTGATGGGCTCCTCAATTTAAATCCTTTGAGGGCATCCACCCTGTCCTTCAAGCTCCCATATAGACCCATAACAACGCTGAGTTGGCGCCTGATTTCCTGACACTCCTTACATCATGCACACACAAAGACATTCCCCTTGGCAATATCATGTCCCGTTCCTGATTGCTCCACAAACATCAAACAAGCAGTGCATTTCAAAAGGCTGTAATTCAGAGGACAGCCCCCCCCCCAGTTCTCCCCTGAGCCACAGAGCACTCCCATTAGTTTGAGCCTTTTACGTTGCCGCTCTGGTCTGAATTAACATATAATTGCTAACAAATAATGGAGACGAATTTTATATAATCTGAATACAGAATTCTGTTTAAAGATTCCATTGTTCAGTGAACTTGCATCTTGCTCTGTGTATGTATAGTCACATACACACAGAGCAAGGTGTGTGTGTGTGTGTGTGTGTGTGTGTGTGTGTGTGTGTGTGTGTGTGTGTGTGTGTGTGTGTGTGTGTGTGTGTGTGTGTGTGTGTGTGTCATTTATTCTGTATAGTCTGCTGTAATGTGCCCTTATGTTTTGCTCAGTGTCTCTATGTTGTTTCATATGACTAATGTGTATAGTAGCAAGGCATTATGCTTTGTATTATGAACCTAGGTGTGTTTTTTACAGAAGTGTGTAACACATTTAGCAAAAACTTGTACAGTTTTGTTTTTCTTAGTATTTTCCTTTATTTGTTTACAGGCGCCCTCCATCCTGTCGTTCAGAAGTGCAACCATTAGAATCATTACCCATTTCATTATTTGACCAGGAAAAAATGGGAAGCAGGTGGTGTCCTGGAGGAACAAAGCTGACTTTTACATATTCTGCTGATCCAGAATTAACAGTGATGTTATCCATTGTAAGTACTCAGGTTCCATTAAATGTCATTAAATAAATTAATAGTCACAATTTAACAAGAGGTAGGGTTCTAATCCACAAGCTGATTGTCCTCTGTAGCAATAAAGTGTTTTCACTGCTTTTCACACATTTGGAGCAGTCTGGGTTAGAGTCCCATCAGTGATTGGAGGAATCTAAAGGCCTCTTCAGTTGAGACTGTAGTGAGTTGATCTCAGGCCTAGGATTAGAGTTCCATGTTAGTTGATCTGGATTTTTCTACCTACACCACATGCAGATCAGTCTGTGAACTTACTCTTGTAGAGACATATACAGTGGTGCAATATAGTCTGAGTCACTGATGTGCCCAAAACCTAACAATGAGAAACTGATTGCATTACAAGCAATCCATGACTTTTGCAAGCATATTCCTGAGGTCATTTCCTATGAAAAATATCATATAAATATAGATCTGATCCCAACAGTTATAGTTATCATTGCCTGAATGTTAAAAGTAAGTGAATGAATATTTATGTAAAATTGTTATTGCCGAATTGATAATTATTGATAATTGTCATTAATATGCAAAGATTTTTACATTAATACACTAAAAAATGAACTTCAATTTAGTGATACATATAAATGAATTTTAATATTTGCTAATATTATTATCAAAAAATTGATTGCATTGAACAAAATATTAAACTAAATAATAATAATTACAAGTTTTCCTATATGTACTTTCTTCCAAAATTTCAAAAATCACCAGTCAGTTTTATATTAATTACATCATGCAAGGACAGCTATGCCAAACTACCTGGCAAAGCCTTTAAACAAATGCTAAAACCAGTACTGAATCACATCACCAACAGTAAAATTATAGTTAACAGTAGACTAGTTATAAATGCATTCCAAGGTATCAGCATAAGCCATATCCAAACTTTCAAAGTGTGTTCACCAGCATTAATCTTAAGAATATAAAATTATTATCAATTTATTATTATTATTAAATTATTAATTTAATTATTATTATCAAAATTATTATCAATTTTGAACAATTTAAAAACCATGTTTATAAATTGCAACATTACACACAAGAACAACGTTATAAACCTATATATTTTCCGCAACATTCTCTCAGATGGCTCAGCACTATACCAGAAAATGAAAGAAGCACCCGTGAGTGGTCTAGAATCCTGCATTATTACAAACAAAGAAATTTGTTTTCTGAAGAAAACTTTTCTTTACAAAGAAATTTCTTTTCTGAAAAATTTAATTTTTAGGTTTGCAGATGATGTATGCATTTTAAACTGTCCAAAATCCAAGACTTTAGCCAGATGTATCCTAATAAAGAAACTATGTAATAACATCAACCTATTTGCCATTTGATGTGGGAGATATTTAAAGATATAACTGCTGTCCCGAGTAAAGGGAAAGGTGTGGTCAGTTCTACTATATAAGTCTATTTAGACTTGTATAGTAGAACTGACCATACCTTTTCCTTTGCTCAGGACAGCAGTTATATCTTTAAATATCTCTCACATCGATATATTATGATTACTACCACCTAGTGATCATATTACTACTAATTTTCAGAAATTGACTGCAACTTTTCTCTCATTGCTTCTCTAAAATGTTGGTGTAGAAAACAGTTGTCCAGTAAATTCAGAAAAGCCTCTCCACTGTTGTGAGTGATCAGCTGACAAGTTAATATTGTGAGTCACTTCGGTTTGTTTTTCCTTAAACTGTTATTATAGCTGTGTGCTATACATTATATTGTAATAAAGAGATAACAACAGTAAAAATAATCCCCAAAGAATGAAATGATGTTTTTTGTGGCTAAGAGGAAAGACATCAATAATAAAACCACAAGGAACCTTTGTGTGTGCTGCATTTCTCTTTCTGTGGATCATACTTGCAATTCTGTTGCTCATGATAGGAATGTGAAGAAGAGCGTACATAAAATGTTCTGTTGTTACTCCGGAGGCAGGGAAATGGGATCATGAAGTTTGTTTTAGTGATACTTTTCTTTTAACTGTTTGGGATGTTTGTTGATGGGAGAAAGCTTCTGTGATATAATTTAGCTCTTTAGGTAGTTTCCAGTCATTGTGCATGTAGAGGGTTCTCAGGGCACAGTCTTCACAATATCGGCTGTGGTAGTGGTGTAAGAGAATGGTTAGGATCATAGCATAGTATCACTCCCCTAATTCTTTTTCTTAGAATAATAAAATTCAGTTTTCTCAATTATCATTAAATAAAAAGTACAGGTATATTAAGTTCAAACATTTATTTCTAAGTAGGATTATAAAAATAAAAAAACAACAACTTTATTTAAAAGCATTGGTAAGACACCCTGTGGTTAATATATAATTAACTTTATCAAGTTGCTGTTTTCATCATGAATAGTTAAAAAAATGTTATTGCGAGAAGGAAGTGTATTTAGAAATTGCCTTTTCGTCTTTTCGTGTTGAATTTTAAAATTATGAGTTTGAATTAACAGCTTTTTTAAGTTGACAAGTTTAAAAATTTTCTACATTGTAATAATATACTGGCAACTATCGTATAACATTGTATTTGTACACATGGTTTTACTCTAACACAATTGATAAATTGCGGTGAACCTCGCACAACACGTTACTTATATGACACAGTTTCACTCTAACAGTTAGAGAATCACAGTATTTTTGAGCTTTTGTGTGGGGAAAACCCTGCTAATATGTTGGATGTAATTTTCCAATTTCCAGTCTTTTTTTTTGTGAATCTCCACTGTTGACTCACTAGTTGTTATGCAAAAATTATTGGAAAATTCCCATGTTAGGTTATGTGCTATTGAACTTGTGCTTGTTTGGGACCATAAAAATTTGTGACTTCGAAGCATGCAGTTCGTGACTTTTAGGCGCCTCTGTAGCCAGGTGGGATGAGCAGCAGTGCGTAGCACAGGCTTCTTGATTAGACCGGGGTTCGAGCCCGTCACCACTAAATACGGAGGATGCGGAAAGGTCAGGGAATGACCACCGCACATCACGGAGCAATATGGCCTTAGTTGCTAATGCTCCTAAAAATAAAAAAAACCAAACCAAACCAATCGTGACTTTTAAGGTTTTTTGGAAGGTTATTTTGGTTTTTATTTGATCATTTATAAATTTTTCCGGGTATGTATTACTAAACTTCGTTCTTAAGAATCGTATTGGAATAATTTCTTTGTTGTGAATTAAATTCCAGCCCTAAATTTTGCCAAAGGAAAGTAAAAAAGCACTGCACAAAAGAAACTGTATTTCTCTAGAATCAAAGGTACAAATTTTGGAACGTCTTAAAAAAGGGGAAAGGTATCATACGTTGCAAAAAGTTTAAATTTAAATGAAGTAACAATCCGGCCCATAAAGAAAAATGACCTGAAAATTAGAACTGCTGTTGCTGTAGGATCTTTCCGCAAATATGACAGCTCATCCCCGAGCACTAATTGAGAAAATGGAAAAAGCACTCAATATTTGGATATTACTATTTTTAATAAAAATTAAGCTTCCAACAGTTATTAAAAAGAAAAAAAAAAAAAAAGAAAAAAAAAAGGTGTATTTTTGTTAGCTTTTGGAACGTAACCCCCCCCCCCCTTTTGTACTGATTCTTAGTCCTGTATAAACGCGGTTTCGCACTACACAAGATTTTATAGTAATCTAACTACCATGTTATACGAGGGTTACCTGTATGTTAAATTTTGTGAACCTGTTTTAAGTAATCAGTTGTATGAATTGTGATGAAATTTTAAAAAATTTTCTTATTAGAGAGATCGGTCCATTGTAAATCTTCACTTGATGCACACTAGCTATTTTCTCTTTGTGATGGTCATGACCCTTTTATGTTATGCCTTAATCCGTGGACGTTATAGAACAGCCAAACTATTACCCTCAGAGAAGGTAGGTGTTACTGTGCTTTTTTCTTATCTTTTTAAGTGAATCAAGGAATTTTTTTCCCCAGTCAACACATTTTTTCAATTGCTCCATACGTTTCTCCTAAAACAAGATATTTATTTTCCTAGGCTGTTTTATTAAGGATTTTGTCATTTTTCACCCATTTGGGAAGGTTCAGATTTAATTTTGAACCTACCCCAATGAGTGGAAGTTATGGAGGCTTTTCAAGCAGATCTCCTTTGGCCAGTTAAAGGAGATTTTTCATTCTGCAAACAGATAAAGTAGTCTTAGAATTTACAGATACCATATGCTGATCCCTCTTAGCCTTATGTACCTTGGTGGTTATCCTAGCCTGATTGTTTATTAAATTAAAAAATGGCATTTGGTGAAATACACAATGTTCTTTCCCACTGTGCTTTTGTGAATGGATTTTGGATGTTGTCGCAGAAGGCAGCTTCTGTACCTCATTTGACAAAGTGAGAGACATCACAGCATTCCTTATATGGGCAAACTGATCAGTTACAATTTGTTGCATAGGACAACATTTAGTAGCCAGTAACAGATCAGGAATAAGAATCACTGTGACAGACATCAGTAATAGTATGTTAAATGTGGCTAAAATATGTGATGGTATAGCTCTTAATAATGCTGGTATATGAGGGAAAACTTTCCCTATTTAAAAGTAAAAGATTCAGAAATCAAAATGGAAGTTTTACATACTTTAACAGGCGCTTCTGTATCAACAGTTTGGTACATAATTGCATGGGTATAGTTACTGCTTTCAGTAATATATGTGGATATCTAGCTCATATATATTATCATTTTTGCACATTTTAGCTGATTTAAATTATTATAAGTTTACTATCAGTTTATAAGTTTTGCTTAAGCATGACATTATCCCTATTTAACAGTTAGTGGCTATTACATATTACTGTCATTTTTTCTTTTTCAAAACATACTATTAGTTATTCTGAAATGGTTGTGGTGAAGAGCATCTTTTCTTCTGGTGACATGGCCTTTTGGCTAAGATCAAAGTGTAGTGGTGACATTGGGTTCAGGTGACACATCAGAAAAATTCATTTATCCTTGCATGATAGTGTGAAAAATTTCTTTGAAATTTCCATAATTTACAAGTTTAAAGCAAGTGCATGAATGTTATAACTTTAACTTATATTTTTCTTTAGCATGTATTAACTACATCACTTGCCATATTGTACTGTGGATTTATGACAATGCAAGATTGAATGAAGGTTACGTTATGACTTTGCTACCTGAAGAATATTAATTGCACTCATATGGTTAATTGTAATGAAATGAATTATTTACTTGTTTTGAATGATTATCTTTCATTAGTTATTTTTGATTAAACCTTGTTTTTGGGTCTGACTGATTATATTTATCTTTTAGTAATTCATGTATGTTCAGTAAAAAAAAAAAAAAAGCATCTATTTGTAAGGTGGCATTTGTGCCACCTTACAATTGGCATTCTGTTTTAGTTTACAGGATATTTATTTCCATATTTCTGTGTTTGTAAGTTGATTAATGTAGAATCTTATTAAGCTTAAATTAATAAACTTGACAAATATTTTTTATTTGTAGTTGTAAAAAAGCAAAAGAAAAACATTACAGAATTTGTTACAAAGGCATGTTATGATAGTTCAGAAACCTGGTGATCAAAATAAACAGTGAATTCCAATCATGTTGAACAGTAAGAAAATGTCTCTTCTTCCTACTACTACTCTCATGTTCTGACATAAGCCACAAAGATGATTGCCATTTTTGCTTAACTGAAGTGCAAGGCATTCACACTAAAATAATGTTCACATTCACACTAAAATAGATGTCATTATCCAGGGACTACCCCACACACACGATGCCAAACTGAAAATTAAACACCAAGTAACCAATCAGTAGCATAATCTATGAAATCATAAAAATTAGTCTAAATATAATAAAAATGAATATTAATAGACCAATTTTATTAGTGACTTATTTACAAATTGTGGTAAATAATATGCAGCCTTTCTGAACTAATCGATACTTTTAAATACACAGGCAGAGGATTCATACAAGGAAACTGTTGCATTATTAAAGAAATTTCCACAGTATGCAAGATTAGTATTGCTTCATTGCATGCTATTGATAGTAAGGAGTTACACCTTCGTAAAATGCATGCTCAATGAATTCTTCAGTTTAGCATCAGAACTGAATAAATTATGTAATGTATTGTATTCCTGTGCTTCTTGGGTGGTATGAGCACAAAGGAGATGCCTTTTTAGGTCACTTTGTGTTCTTAGAAGGCAGCTCCTTTGTAAAGATGAGTGACTGGAGATTAATTCTGGGTGTACTATTACACATCAGAATCAAATATGCAGTTTCATAGTGGTGCCATATAGGCTCACCTCAACCAAAGAAAGTCCATACCTAAGCATTAAGCTGGGAAAATGTTACTCACTGTATTCTGGAATCATAAAGGAATGATTCTGGAACATTGTCTGGGGAGAGAAGAAAGATGAGTATTGCAGTTCTTCTAAATCAGTTAAAGTCAGCAATCCTAAAGAAATTCTTGGTTTGCTCTCCTGCAGCATGTATTAACTACATCGGGTCTTCATACTGCCTGTTCTATAGTGAATCAGATACAGGAGGTGTAATTTGAAGTATTTTTGATATTCATCAGACTTGGCTTCATGGGATCATCACCTTTTTTAGGTCACTAAAAGATGCACTGAGAAGATGTCACTTCTCGTTAGATGAAAAAGTCAAGATGATAGTGCATGAATGGCTGTGCATCAACCACAAAACCTCTTCACTTGTTGAATCTAGGCATTAGTTCAGCATTGGAGGAAGTGTGTTGAATGTAATGATACTACATTGAAGATGACATGCATAGTTTCCTTGTTTTTTTGTTTAATACAACTTTTATTTAGCTTTTGTGGATTTCACTTGAATCACTATGATTGTACTTTGATGGACTGCAGCCAGAGACAAGTAAGACATTCTTTTCTTTATGTAATTCATTTCAAACTTCAGTTAAATTCTTTGTCATGTTTTTCAGCCATTTTTCGGCAGCAGTACCCTTTTGTGAATTAATTTTTTTCATGGAATCCCAAAATAACATAAAAAAAAAAAACAAAACAATAAAAAACAAAACCGTACTATTGTACAAATTAAATAAAAAATCAATAGCAAAACATTTATGGAACTTTAGGAGTAACTTTGCGGAACACACTTTGAAAATCACTGCTTTATGTAATTCATTTCAAAATTCAATTCACTTCATTATATAATTGTAAATTGAACACAAAGCAGTCTATTCAGTTTTGTTCATGTACAGCCAGACCCCATTTTATGCTGATGCATTCCTGAAAACTAGAGTTTAAACTGAATCAACTTAAAATGAGGCCATTTTTGTATAGCACTTACATGTGTTAGTAAAATTAATTAATTTAAAATTTGTTACAGAATACGTATATCACTGTAAAAAAATTATCAGCTTTCTTGAAGGTGTTGTGTGGAGATTGCTTTGTCTGGAATTTTTTCTCACAATGCATTCCCTTATACCAGGATATATCAAGAATGCTTATTTTACTTTAGTGCTATTTCAAAATTTGGATCATTCTTAGTTATAATATGTAAGGCATCATTATACTCATTAATAAAATCTGTCAATAAATTTGTCATTAATTATTTTCCCTATCATCATTTGGAGAATCCTCTTTCTCAACAGTAGACATTTGCTTTTCCAGTTCCATCTGTTCTTTGTTAGTCAGACCTCTCTCATATGACTGGCGCATCCGTAGCCAGGTGGGCAGGAGCAGCAGTGCGTAGCACACGCTTCTTGATTAGACTGGGGTTCGAGCCCATGACCACCAAATACAGAGGATGCAGAAAGGTCAGGGAATGACCACCACATATCCCCAGAGCAATATGGCCCTACTTGCTAATGCTCCTAAAAACCAAATAACAAACAAACAATCTCATATGACCGTTAGTAACTATTGGATATTTTATGTTTTATTCTTAATTGTTTGCTTTGAATCATAAACCTCTGGCCATAATTCTTCCACAACTTTTACATAGAGTTTTTTTTTTTTTTTTTTATGTAAACCCCTAACACGAGAGGTATTAGAACCTATAGTACTTAGTACCGTGCTTGGGTTGGAGGTTGAGAAGACGAAAGAAGATATTTGTTGACATTGGACTTGAACTTCTGTAGATTGTAATTTTCAGGAAATACGTAAGGAAGGTTGTTCCAGAAAATGGCAGTTGAATGAATAAATGAGGAAAATGAAAAGTTGGTTCTGTGGGTTTGAAATTGGACAGTAAATGGATGTTGGATGGTGGCGGCACGTGTTCGGACTGTTTTGAAAGAGAGAGCCGGAATTGTAGAAGCCAATTCAGAAGAACAGTGCCCGTGGAAATATCTGTAGAAGAGGCATGCAGCAGAAACAGTACGTCTACGAGACAGCGAGTGGAGAGACTCTGTTAGAGATGAATCAAATCATTAATTAACCTAACTGCCCTCTTCTGAATGGAATCAAGAAGCCTGAGAGAGGTTTTGGGGGCACCACCCCAGACGTGGGAACAATATTCTGTGGTAGGGCGGATTTGTGATTTGTACAGAGTGAACAGCTGTTTGGAAGAAAAGTGTTAAGCCAAGAGCGAAAGAGAAAAGCAAGTTTTTTAGATGCAGAGGAAGCAATATTTGTAATGTGCTTGTGCCAAGAGAGATTAGAAGTTAGAGTAATCCCCAAAAGAGATATATCATTTTGCCTAGAAATCGGAGTGTCACCAAAGATAAGCATAGGGGCAGAAGAATCCTTTTTGCGAGATATGACAAGACTGAGTTTTAGAAGGATTGAAATCAACCAAGTTGTCATTGCCCCACTGGAGATTTCCTGGAGATCGGCATTTAAGGAATTGGTAGCAGATTTTCGAGAAGTTGAAGCTCATTGAACAGGGCAAGCTTTCTCAAAATGGAAAGTGGAATGCAATGTGCTATCATCGGCAAAACTATGGATAGGATTTCCAGTCAATGGAAGAAGGTCATTAATATACAAGAGGAAAAGAGTGGGGGAAAGAACTGAGCCTTGGGGGACACCGGCATTAGTGGAGAAGTTAGAAGATAAAGAGCCATCTACCATCATCCTCAGTGAGCGATCAGAGAGAAAACTGGATAACCAATTACAAAAAACAGTTGGCAAACCATAAGATGGAAACTTGTTTAGAAGACCTTTATGCCAAACACGATTGAAAGCCTTTGAGATGTCAAGGGCAACTGCTTGTGTTTCACCGAACTTTTCCATTGAATTAGTCCATAAATGGTTAACATAAGCAAGAATATTACCAGTGGATCGACACTGATGGAATCATACTGGTAATCGTTGATCAGATGGAAGGTTTCTAGGTAGTTTAAGAGTTGGCGGTTGATTGATTTCTCCATTACTTTAGAAAGAGTAGAAGTAATTGCAATGGGACGATAATTGGATGGGTGGGATTTGTCACCCTTTTTAGGAACTGGCTGGATATGAGCAAATTTCCAAGCAGAAGGAAAAATACCTTTGGAATAAGAAAGTGAAAAAAGGCAGCAAAGAACAGGAGTAAGTTCAGGAGCACAGGTTTTAAGAACAAGTGGAGAAATACCATTGGGACCTGGAGCTTTCTTAGCATCAAGATTCGTCAAAATCCTTTTGATGGAAGACCACAGGAGGCATTGAATGGAGTGTGTTGGAAATGGTGGAAGGTGTTTTACCAAGATCATTAATACATGAGCTGGAAGAAAAATGGGATGCTAGCAGGTCAGCTTTATCCTTGGCTGAAGTGACAGCAGAACCATCTGATTTGGACAGAGGTGGGAGCAGAGATGGGCAAAAGTTGCGGCCAATAGCTTTGGCAAGAGACCAGAATGTTCGGCTACCATTAGGGCAAGAAGCAAGTTTTCTACTCTTAACCTGTTCAAACTCTGGTTTGGACTAATTAATAACTGCTTTACAATTGTTGCGAGCTTTGGTGTAGGCAAAAAATGAAACTGAACAATGAGAAACAAGCCAATTACGATATGCAACGTTCTTCTCTTGAACAGCCTTAGTGTCCGACCGGGTAGCTGGGGGGGGAGTAAAGTGCCTGCCTGGCAACCCAAAGGTCACGGGTTCGAATCCCGCCTTGGGCTTGGATCAGAGTAAATGCAAAAACTTTTGGAAGTGCATTATGGCCACAGAAACCGATGCGCCAACAACTAACCAAAAAAAAAGTAAAAGTAAAGTAAACAGCCTTAGCACATTTATTGGAAAACCAAGGTTTAGATAAAGGATGAGATTTTAAAGTGGAGTGTGGGATAAAGGATTCTATTCCTGCAAGAATAATTTCACTGACACAATCTGAGCAAACATTGAGATCAGAAGTTTTGAAACAGTAATCCAACCAAGGAAACAAAGAAAAGAAATCTCGCAGGTCGTCCCATTTCGCATTCTTGTAATGCCAAACAATACGAGGTTGGAAATAACCATGAGATAAAGACTCCATTGGAGAAGAGACAATCACCAAGTTGTGATGTGAGATGCCTAAAGGACCCCCTCACTTCGACTGTGTACTTAGAAGGGTTTGTGAGAAAAAGATCAAGCATGTTGGCTGTATGGTTAGGATTGTCTGGTATTCTTGTAGGTAAATGAACAATCTCTGCAAGGTCATTAGTTATTGCAAAAGCCTCAGCATCTTGATCAGCTGGGCCAGTGTGACTAGAAAATGGAAGCCAGCTGGAGTTGAGAACATTAAAATCACAAAGGAAAATTACCTCACTGTTAGGAAAGTTGGACTGGAGAAAGTCAAGTTGCAAAGAGAGGAAGTCAAAGAGCTCCAAGTGATTAGTAGAGTTGGGGAAGGGTAGAGACAACAGATGAATTTGACACAATGAGGTAGAGAGATTTTAAG
Source organism: Mastigoproctus giganteus (assembly GCF_048544385.1). Lineage (NCBI taxonomy): Eukaryota > Metazoa > Arthropoda > Arachnida > Uropygi > Thelyphonidae > Mastigoproctus > Mastigoproctus giganteus. The sequence continues at coordinate 93,504,457 of NC_143583.1, read as the reverse complement.
CCAGATAAGATCAAAGAGAGGAGATTCCAAATTGCCAAGTCTCTGACAGGGAATATCAGAACGGACATATGCACAAGTACCACCTTTCAGGCAAAAGGAATCATACAGCGAATAATTTGAACAACTGAGATGAGCAGTAGTTGAATCAACCAATAACTGAGATTCTGTCAGAAAAAGTACATGGGGTTTGGCAGACTGCAAGTGAAAATGGACATCGTTGAGATTAGAATTGAGACCACGTATATTTGTGAAATGAATTAGGAAGTGTTTGGGAGGTTTAGATCTTTTTGCAGATAAGCTTACTCTATTAGTTTGACAATTCATGGTGTATTCAATAGTAAGAAAAAGTGGGTGGGGCATTGCTGTATGAAGTAGACACAGTTGGTTGAGACATCACTCCAGGTCATGCTGGATTGCCTTCATAATGTGGCAAGACTTTCAAAACTCCCTAAATGGCAGTTGATTTTGACTACCAGTTGTCTTAATCAGTTCCTTGAAGATGTAGCTCATATAGCAGCACTCCAAATTACCTATGCCATGCTAGAATATCAGTTGAATGGGGGATATTGTGCTTGATAGAACACCACTTCTCCAGGCAACTTCAAATATATTCAGTTTTCAGGTTAACTGGATGGTCAAGTACATTGTCAGTCAGTAATAGTGCTTTGGGCTTCAAGTTATTAGTCTCTTCAGCACCTCTATAGCACTTTACTTCCATGCAAAATTCTTTTATGGACTATTCTTGAAAAATGTCCTCTTTCATTAATGATTTTGCACGGAAGTCTTCTCACTGTTTTTTGCCTCAGGATGAATGAGAGTATTGTTGTAGTTATCGCAGTTACACACTTAGCCAACGTTTTTGATTTTTCAAAATTTCGTACAATAGTTCTGATAGCTGAAGTAGCAATACATGAAAAATTACCTACATACACTTGATGTTTTCTTCAAGGTGCTTTGACACTTTCATTTTAAGTTTGTGTTGTTTTTCTTTACTTTTGATGTGAAAACATCTTTGGCAGCACCGACTAAATTTCAGACCTAAGGAAAACCAATTTTTTAAGAAAATGTGACCACTTCCTAAACATCCGATACTTACTCTACTGAATTAACTAATGTTTATTCAGTAGAGTAAGTAGTGGACTGAAGTAACATGGTAACGAAAATGCAAGATGGAAATAATGCAAATGATGTCGTCATTTCCATAAAGGTTACTAATCTTCATGTTTCTTTTAGGTATTTTGATTTGTGTATATTGATTACAAAATAAAAGAGCTTTTGTATTGTAAATACAGTCTTTTTTTGATCATTCACAAATTTCCATAATTTCAGCTGGAAGACAGGATACAATGGCTTTATGCCTAATTTCCATGTGACTGTCATCAGGGAATGACTGATCTAGCGTAGTTTGATACAATCAATAGTGTCAACCAAATATTAAAGCCACGCTTTAACTATTCACTTTCTTACTAATTACGATCAAATAGCTGGACTTCGGTGTTTTCTTGTATTTTATATGCCCGTTTATATAATGATCATCATCAATCTCCCTTAGCAAGCAATGGACCATCATGTTGATTGAAACAGGCACATTGATCACTTGGCCCAGAATGCCGTGTTATCCATATGCACCTTATCTGCATCAATGGTAAGTGAGGAGAAATGATCCTCTCTCTCTCTCACTAAATCCAACTTTGGTAAATGCAATGGAATTTCTGGTAGACAAAGCCATTCAGCTTAAATAGTGCTGGAATGGTGTTCTTAAGTGATCCTTTACAGCTATTACATATAAGGAATGCCATCAATGTCAACATCAGGAAATGCAGTGCGTATTAGTGGTATATCTTTAGCAGATGGTTTCTTTGTGTCATTTTCGAACCATGGACAGTTGCAAATGTAGCATACAGAACAGAAATTATTATTATTAAGCTTGATTTCACCCCCTGTACAGCTGTTGGCTAGACGGGTGTACATAGAAGTATAAGTGAAAAATACATACATTAAAAGGACAATAGATAATGTTTGACAATGCACTTGCTTGGAGTTGGGATAGTATATGTATACATATTTACAAATCATTTTTCATACATCTCCTTTCCAACTCTATGCGCATTCTTATGTAAATAGTAGTTGGCATAAGAAAAAGGAGCTTCATTTAAACTCATCTGCTCCACAATTGGAGGAATGTTCCATTGTACATAACTAAGTTAGTTCGGGTACATCATTGTTAGATGGAGCAGCATTGCTGGTTGAAGGCACTGCTAAATCCAATGCTTGATTTTCTGTTTGTCTTTTATGCAATCTCGATAGTCTTTGTCATTCTCGCACACTCATTGCTACCTCTGTCTTTATTTTCTTAGGTTGGCTTTCAGTCAATTTCACTAATCAGAAAATTATTAATATGAAAACGTCTTTAGCAGCCTAACAATGGAATGTAACGAAAATGCAGATTGCAAAAATACAAATACTTGTATTTTTGCAATCATACTATTCAACAAATGGCTACAATCAAATGGGTAATTAGGCTTGGCTTGGATTTCGTTTACATCTTCCAAATGTTGATTTAGTAGAGTAAGTAGCAAGTGTGAGCATAAAAGGTTACATCGTTTATATTAAATATTTCATACTGAATTATGTCACTAATGTTGATACGGTACAGTAAGTAGCAGGTGTGAGCATAAAATGTTAACATCATTCCAGCTGTCCGATTTTAAAACCGTTCTAATTTTTGTCAAAGATGTTTTTGCATAAAACATCTTTCATGCATACAGGGCGGCACACACATGGTTTTTTATTGTATTTGTTAATACTATTTTGTACAAAAAACTTTACAAATTAATTCCAAAATATATGTACTTTGAGACCCCATCCAGCAAACACACCTGAGTTAGGTGATGATGTATCAGGCGGTGTGTGTTCTTTCAAAAGGTTTGTCCCAAATGAACAGCATTAATTTGAATCAGTGCAAAACGGCAGCATAAAGTGGGAACTGATCGTACTAATTTTTAAAGATAACAGTATAACAATCCTTTATTATACATTTAGAGTAATGTTGTTTTACCATCATCAAACATGTATAGTTTTCGGGTGGAATTATAAGATTATATAAAAATAATTATAATCACATACATATTCTAATCAAACAATTATGAAACGTTTTATTCACTGCATTTATTTTTTTTTTTATCTTTAATTTTTTTATTATTTTATTTTATTTTTTTTCAGATTCCTCTAGAGGCATAAGAATTCATTCATTGACTGTATGAAAATAACTAATTTACAATGGACTTGATGACATATTAGTCATAGCAACCAAGGAGAAGCTATATTGTACATGGAAAATTAGGATACCCATTAATTATTATATTAACTCCATTCTGTACAGGTACATTACTAACATATGTACAGCAGTGAACTGGTCTACAAGTGTGGGGGCATAACAGGCATAGGATGTCTTTTTTATGTATATATTAAAATAAACTGGTTGTATCTGTGGTACTATCTTTTTACTAAATTATGCTGGCACATTCTATATACCTACACACTTCAGTTTGATTCCTTGCACTTGCATCATTTACATTGTACTGGTTCACACTGTTCACAGAACTTCATATTAGACCATAGTTACTCCCAAGTCCTTTTCATTATCAACTATCTTAACCCTTCAGCTGGCAAACACTTGCAGTTTTCACTATCAATGTGTTCACAGTCATTCTCTGTGGTCAGAGGTGCTACTAGGGTATCTGCTTTGCTCTTATATCTCTTTTACTGTGGAGTTAGAGGTGGATCATGCTCTGGGTCTAGATATCTTCATTCTGTATATGGTTTCCTATTTGATGACCTCAATAGAAAACCAATGTGCCAGGGACAGTTCCCCAATTATAAGTCAGCACATATGCAAGAACATCTACATAGCTCAACACAAGCATTATTTAATCAAGCATGATTCCACTGATGACAGATGCCAAGATCTCTAGGATCGGGGCAGATTTGTTTAGGTGAAGATATCCCCCATGTTTTGGATAGATTTAAGTTGCATGAAAATAATTCTGTTTTCCATTTTGATTGCAGTAATGAACTAATTTCCACTGCTTATATTCCTCACTATCTGGGTATTTCTGCATGTGTTGCTAGGATGTTGTGATGCTACCATATTGATTGTGTGCAGCTCCCTGACAAAGTTGCAGTCAGTGGTTTCTAGAGTTAACTCTGTGTGCAGATTCCATTTATCGGATCACATGCCTCGATTGTGGGGTGTGTTATAATTCAATTTGAATTATAATTTGAAATTATCTCGGAGCATGAGGAGACTACTTACCAGGCCAACTTTTCCTGCTCTGCTTTACTGAGAATTACTAGTGTGGGTAGCATGTTAATTGTAACCCACGTTCCAGTGCTGAAATTTTGGGCACGTACATAATTCTCATTGATGCAAATGCAGAACCCACATATACCATATTATGGAAGTGGTTATGTTATAGCATGATGAACGATGGCAAACTTGTAAAAATGTGACAGCTGATATTGCACCCATCTCCATTTCTCTCGTGTGTGTTTTTTTGCTACCATTCACGATCTGCATTGATGTTTGTCTTAAAAGTTGATAAAGGAGCATATTGTCCCAAAAACTTCTTGGTGTATATTTTATTTCTATCTCTGATTTAGCTCCAATTTATAAAGTTTCAATTATGTCCTACTCTATATTTTAATAGTTTTATTTATTACATTTCATCAGCAGTTATAAGATTTATTTCAGTGTGATTAGTACAGTAAAATTATGCAAGGAAGCAAGCTTATATACCATCAGCCAAACAAAAAAAAACTTAGTCTAACCAGTGCAGTCTTCTCCTTAAATTCAGTAAACTTCCAATCTTCACTAGAGTAGGCGAGAGTATTCCAGAAGTCAGTTGCTCTTTTATTGAAGGAAAAATTTTAAACATCTATTCTACGGTTATTCCTTAAAAATTTAAATTTATGCCTTGTGTATTTATGTGACCACGTGTAAGGATACTCTCCATGTACCTTTAGTTAATTTATCCCTTTTAAAGGCCTAAAAACCTTTGTTAAGGTCTGAATTTTGAACACTAACAACAACCGCATGAGCTGACTTAGCCTGCCACACTGTTCACAGAACTTCATATTAGACCATAGTTACTCCCAAGTCCTTTTCATTATCAACTATCTTAACCCTTCAGCTGGCAAACACTTGCAGTTTTCACTATCAAACTCCTCATCCCTTAAGTTGCTATGTTTTTAAAACCTTCTATTGGCCAGAAGAAATAATTCAAAATTGTTCATATTTTGATGCTATCCTACATTTCAATCTATTATGAACACATCCATGAAGTACATTTTTTTTATATTTAAAACATTTTAAAATAATTTTTTGAAATAACACCATTGGGGCATGCGTGTTTGTTTTTTTTTGTTTGAACTTGCCTGTCCTCTTTGAGCGTGGCATAATTTTTTGATGTGGGAAGAAACTACACACTGCTAAGATTAGTGGCAATTGGCACTTGTGAAACCAAAACTAATGCATTCTTTGTAATTGGTGCTGCAGTTGTTTATACTGTCACTTTCCATTTTCTCTTGTGAAAAACAGAACTCCCAGATTCCTTGATATTGGTGCTCATATGGACCTTGGGGCTGTTGCAGACGTTCTTTCAGGTATGCAAAACTGGGCTTGCTACCTGGGAGTCTAAAACACTGATGGAACTGATATTTGGGTGACACAAGTCAAGTAGACCTAATTTCAGCAAAGTCTGGTCAGTCTGTGACATCCAAATCCTCTGCTTGCACCATCACAAAGGTGGAACTGTTAGTAACCCTGTGTATAACCCTCATGTGCAAGTCCTGAAATATGGCATGTAGTATACTGGAGGTGACCACTCAGCCCAGGTGTGAACCAATGTAAGTGGGGGTCGAGTTGTGGTGCCCACACAACATGGAGAAATGCCACTTCTCTGTGTTACCAGGTAACACTAGGTGGCAGATAACCGGTGCAGTACCACCATTTTTCTTATTGGAGGCTTAAAGTGGTGGAACCCATTTTTTGTTTCCAGAGCAAAGCTCCAGCAACCCATCTCTTCCATCATGCAGTATGATTGATATCTTTTGAAGTTATGATGGACATCATGGCAAAATCCAATTTTCCTTACATTTCAAGGGCACAGCTCTAAAACAGTGTTCCCACGCTGGACACTAGCTAGTTCACTGGACAAAACATTGGAAACTCTCTAGGAGGCTTTAGGATCAGCTAGTATATAATCTCATTACCTCTACTCTGCCAAATAGCAATTGGAGGGAATCTGAATGATGTGTATGCGGAGAGCATTTTCGAGGCCATGTTATGTCAAGGAGCTGGGTATATTCTTGCCATGTATATGTCATACAAAATTTTCATTACTTCATACAGCATGTCCCCCCCACCTTTTTTTTTTATTACTAATACATCATGAATTGCCAAACTAATAGAACAGACTTCTCTATGAAAAGATCTAACCCTCCCAAATACTTCCTCATTCATTACAAAGTTCCAATCTTAGTGATGTCCATTTCCCACTTAATCTGCCAAACCCCATGTACTTTTTCTGACAGAATCCCAATTATTGATTCACTCATCTCAGTTGTCTAAATTATTCGCTGTATGATTCCTTTCGCTTCAAAGGTGGTACTAGTACATATGCCTGCTCTGATATTCCCTGTCAAAGACTTAATTTGGAATCTCTTCTTTTCAATTTTTTCTGGTTTAAAATCTTTACCACATTCTTGACAAATTCACCTGTTGCCTTTATCGTTCTCCCAACTCCACTAATCACTTGGAACTCTTTGACTTCCTCTTTGAAACATGACTTTCTCCAGTCCTACTTTCCTAACAGAGGTAATTTTCCTTGGTGATTTTAATGATCACAACTCCAGCTGGCTTCCGTTTTGTAGTCACATGGACCCAGGGTCAAGATGCTAGGGCTTTTGCACAGATTGTTCATTTAATTACCAGACAATCCTAACCACACAGCCAACAGGCTTGATCTTTTTCTCACAAACAATTCACTGACTTCACTCTTGTTCTGTGTTGCCATTTTTCACTCACTTACTCCAAAGGTATTTTCCCTTCTGCTTGGAAATTTGCTCATACTGATTCCTAGGCAAGATAATACACCGATCAGCCAAAACATTATGACCAGCGAGTCATTATGCAAATCAAAACAACTGCAGGTGAACTACGGTGTATGTGCAGGTCGTGACAAAATATAAAAAAGATTGATACTCAGCTCTGTTAATTAGTGTTACTCTTGTTCTTCTAATGGGAACGGCAGAAGACTTAAGCAAGTTTGACAACGGCCAAATTGTAATGGCCAGACGACTGGGTCAGAGCATATCCGAAACAGCACAGCTGGTGGGGTGCTCACAGTCAGCCATGGTTAGTAGCTACCAAAAGTGGTCTGAGGAGGGGAAACCCACGAACCACCAGCGAGGTGTCGGCTCATCGATGCTAGAGGTGAGCGCAGGCTCTCCCGAATGGTAGGTGGCGACTGTGGTGCAACTCACCAGTAATGGGAGTAATATGTCACAACACACAGTACATCGAACCCTGCTGAAAATCAGGTGCATAGCTGCAGGCCGCTCCAAGTGCCCATGCTAACCATGGTTCACCGGCGACAGTGTCTACAATGGGCACCCAAGCATCAAAACTGGACCTTGAGTGACTGGAAGAAGGTAGTCTGGTCTGATGAATCACATTTCCTGTGGATGGCTGGGTACATGTGCGTCGTTTACCTGGGGAAGTGATGACGCCTGGATGCACTGTGAGAAGAAAACAAGGCGGTGGTGTTATTTGCTTTGGGTGATGTTCTGCTGGGATACCCTGGGTCCAGTATCATGTGCTGGGCACTCTGATGTCTACCACCTACCTAAACATTGCTGACCATGCACACCCTTTCGTGGCAACGGTCTTCCCCTCTGTTTTGCTGCACGTGGAGGACAAACATCATATTAAGTAGGTGGTCATGTTTTGGTTCATCAGTGTATATCTCTTGGGATTACTCTGATTTCTAATCTCTCTTGGCATAAGCACTTTACAAATATTGCTTCCTCTGCATCTAAAAAACTGGGTTTGCACTTTCGCTCTCAGTGCTACTTTTTTACCAAACAGATGTTCGCTCTATAAATCACAAATCCACTCTACCATTGAATGTTGTTCCCACATCTGGAGCATTGCTCCCAAAACCTCTGTCAAGCTTCTAGATTCCATTCAAGAGGTTGGTTAGGTGAATTAATGACTGATCTCTAACAGAGTTTCTCCACTCTGTCTTAGATGTTCTGTTTCTGCTGCATGCCTTTTCTATAGATACTTCCATGGGCATTGTTTTTCTGAATTGGCTGCTATAATCCCCACTGAATATCAGCCTTAATAAAAATTATATACTTGGTCGGGGTTGAATTAAAACAGTCGAGGAAAAAAGGGATCTGGGAGTTATAAATATGGACAGATATTAAGTTTTCTGAGCACTGTAAATAGGCAGCCAGGAAAGCCCATGGCATTCTCTTCATGATTTATCGAAAATTGTCCTGTAAAGATAGGGAGGGCATAATCCCGCTGTATAAGGCAATTGTAAGACCACATTTGGAATACTGTGTTCAAGTATGGAGATCTCATTTGAAAAAATACATTGAGCTTCTTGAAATGGTCCAAAGACAGGCAACCAAAATAGTGAGATCAGCAGGACAACCATATGAAGAAAGACTCCGATTATGTGGGCTACAGAGCAACCAGGTACCTCATAAGTTACCCGATTCAGTTTTATAAGGCTCTGAGAGAGATTAATAAAATGAATGAAGGTAGAATTCTCAGTGTTAAGAAGAATTCCAGAACTAGGGGTATATAAATTCAAATTACAGGGGTTCAACTTTAGATTAGAGTGTAGGAAGTTATTCTTTCAGTCAGCAAGTCATTGATTGCTGGAACAAGTTGCCCTTACAAATCATTGAGGCTGACAGCTTGAATAAATTCAAAGATCAACTAGATAGTTACCTGTGTGACGAGGAAAGTATATAATTTGTATTTTCTTATGTACTTGGCTTTTTTTTTTTGCCACTGCAGCAAAAGCCTCTGGCTTCCTTGCACTATATGCCTATTATCAGATTAACACATGTCTTTCCCCTGACACCCCCTTGAGTATCCTTACTAATAGTGGAAAAACCCTAGCACTACTTTTGCTCAAATGGTTCCATCAGACATTTGCTAGGTTGGCATTTTTGAAACTTTGGTGATCCTGTCCTCATTTAGTGAAAGACAGGTCAACGCAGTTTCTCTCCTATACACTTCCTCTCCTTATCAACCATACTATTGAAGCACACTAATATAATTATCTTTCTACAATATATTATTTTATACTAATATTTGATTGCTTTGTTTTATTATATTCGTGCTCATGCAGTTTAAAATGGAAACAAATTGAAAGCATAGCTGGAAGTGTCATACACTGTTCATATTATATATTTTTATACTTTTAAAAGTTGCAGTGAAAACTATGTTTATAAATACAGAAATCTGTGCATATAATTTTTTATATAATACAGTGGATTCCGGTTATTTGGGCCACCGGTTAATAGGGGCAGCCATTTATTTGGGGCAAATCTTAAGAAACAGAAACCAACCGAGAAAATAGCTAGGGTTTACTTCGCTTACTTGGGACAAAATGGCGTTTAATCGGGGCAGGAGACTGCAGCACTGGAAATTACCCTACGATTGTCTCCAACAGTACCACGTGGTTCGGTCGAAATTCTGGAGGTCACAACCATAAAACAATTAGCAGTCACCTGTTTATTGGGCTTTTCTGTTAGTGAAATCTATCATAAACGGACAGTAAACTCGATCTTACTGAATTTGCGATAATACCGACAGCTGGAATTCTGTGGGTTATTATGGTGAAATGAGTTTACACTTCCATGAAATCTTCAATCATATAAAAAAATTAATTTTCAGATCTTCCCTTCATTCCTATTTTTAAAGCTTTGTAACTCGTTACTCCGTTCTCACTTGCGCGTATCGTGTTACTTTCAATTTGTGTGTGCCATGTTCTTTATTATTGATTACTTATCTTTTTACTGTTTTAAATTTTAACCCCCGCCCACAAATGTCAGTGAACAGAAATGTCAACTAGTTAGTTAGTATGTACATATTACAGTACATATTAATTATTCCGATTATCACGTATATTCTTCAGATTTTCATGTATCATTTAATTGGTAAAGTAATAAAGGGTAAATTTGTGCTTAATATATCTTTACTTTTATAGCCTGTGGATAATATTCCTCATATTTTCTCTAATTAGAATCGCTGTTTAATAGAATTAAAATTCAATTCACAAACGTGATCATAATGACCGGCGCTTCATATAGTGAACGGTACTTTACTATGGTGAGTTCATAACGTGATTTGATTGTACAGTGAACTAATTGTAAAGGGGGGTACGTTGTATTTTTAACTATTTACGTGAAACTTCGGATAATTGCCCTGGCTTAATCGGGCCAAAATGCACAAGTCCCGATGTGTCCCAAATAACCGGAATGGACTGTACTAGGCATGTGTTGATGGTGGGCCAATACACAAAGTTATAATATTAGTATTAGCAATGGCCACATGGTGGAAGGAAGCCTGTGGCTTATGCTGCACCAGCCAAAAAAATAAATAAAATAATAAGAAAATTAATAAAAGAAAAGGAAAAAGACAACTATATGTTTCCTCTCCTCCTCCAGCTGACCTTGGAATTTCCCCAAACTGTCAGCCACGTGGATAACTTATTCCAGTAATTTATAACTCACTGGCTAAAATAAAACTTCCTGCAATCCAGTTATTTGTTTGCTTTTTTCGGGATTTATTAGGCACATCAGCAACTATAGCCATAGCGTGCCAACTGCAGTCCAGTCTTAATATCTCCTCCCTCCCTCACGTAACTTGAATTTATGGCCCCTAGAATCATTTATAACTGTGAAAATTTTGTCCTTATTCATTTTACTTATGCCTCTCAGAGCTTTAAACACCTCAATAAGTCTCCTCTAAGGTGCCTAGTTTCCAAGCTCTGCAACCGACATATTCGAAGTCTTTCCTCATATGGATGCCCCTTTTGCCTATCTCACCAGGTGAGTTACCCATCTTTGGACCCTTTCAAGAAGCACATTGTCTTTCTTTCTTTAGGTGCAGTCTCTATACTTGAATACAGTATTCCAAGTGTGGTCTAACAAGAGCCTTATATAATGGGATTATGATGTCCTTATCTCTACTTGCAAATGTTCAATAAATCGTCAGTAGGACACCGTGGGTCTTCCTTTCAACCTGTCTACAATGCTCGGGGAATTTCATGTCTGGCTGTATCATAACACCCAAGTCCCTTTCCTCCACTATTGGCTTTAATTCAGCTCCACTAAGTGCATAAGTTATTTTGGGATTACTGTTCCCCAGATGTAATGCCTTAAACTTTGCTGGATTAAAGCATAGCTGCCATTTTTCTGACCATCCCTGAAGCCTCTCTAGATCATCTGAAGCTCTGCTTGGTGGTGATTATTAACTACTCTATCAATCTTTACATCATCTGCAAATTTAGACATCACACCCTCTATACCTCTATCGATATCATTTATGAAAATCAAAAACAATGGTCCTAATACTGATCCTTGGGGACCCCCACTTCTTACATCAACCCAGTCTGAGGAATAACTACTTATCACAACCCTCTGCCTCCTACTATCCATCTAAGAATTTCCCCGTGATTCAAACCTGTATCAGCTTATAAAGTAACTGCTCATGTGAGACCGAGTCAAATGATTTCATGGCTGAAATCCAAATCAGCTCTTCAGTGACCCTGTCAAAATAGCTAACCAGATTTGTTAAACATGGCTTTCCCTTTACATATTCCCCTTAACTATATCACTTGGGAAAACTAAAAGGAAAACAGGTTATCATGCAGAGCTGAAATTCGAAAAAATTTGCTATTAGAGATTTAGTCTGCTGTCAATTTTTAGCATTAGTAGAGGCATATGATGCAAGCTTTTACAGCATCCAGCAAAAAAAAAAAAAAACCTTCCCATTTCACCAATCCATTCACTCATGTTTGTCTATTTCTGCCTTGAATTTATTTAAGCTATCAACTTCTATGACAGATGGAATTTTGTTGCAGCAATCAACCACCCGCTGGCTAAAGGCAAATTTCCACACATCTATTCAACTGTCTTTCCTCAATTTGAATGTATGTCCCCTCAGGTGATTAATCTGGGAAAGAGGAAGAATCCCATCAGCATTGAGCTTGCTCAAACCAAGGCCTTATACATCTCATCAGATCACTTTGCAGGTGCCTAATCTCCAGATTTTATTTAAAATCTGAATCACAGCGACCTAATTACATACATAAAACACAACAGCTTTTTTAACAAAAACAATACTGAAATCATAGTAATTAGAGCATATTGGTGTTTTTTTACTACTTAATTACATTAATTAGAATAATGATTTTGTCTGCATATTCATTAAATGAAAAACCAAAACCAAGAAAGCCTTTATGATTTTTATATAAGATTTAAACTTTATTTTTTATTTAAGTGCAGTTTGTTCGGTGATGGCATAAAAAATTAGTACATAATTTAGAGACATTTTTTTTCAAGGGGGGGGAATAAAAACTTCCCCACTTTCCTAATTTGAGTACAGAGTAAAATTCTATTAATGCATCAAAAACATTTTTTTTTTATTTTTTTTTTAAATTTTATGCAAACCATATTCTACAATAAAGAACATTTCTTTATCAAAAAAACAAACATGATTTTTTCACAAACCCTAGAATAAATTAAAACTGAAATAAGCTATCTTGGACTAGGTTATTGCCTTATCTTGGCTTTCAACAAGATACTTTTTCTTTCTTTTCTTTTACTAGATTACAATATGCAAGCCACATTTTATCAAAATATATATCAATTTCTTAGAATATATTGGAAGATATCTACCTAAATTGAATTTCTTCTCAAGGCAGCATGCTTAATATCACCATTTGTATTTTAATTTGTTTTTAAATAAAATCTTGACTCCAATATAATTTGGAGCACAGTATGTTTCATAAGTTCTAAAAAACATTTTGAATAATTAATATTCTACTTAAGTTCATTCACTACTAATAAAAGGAACAATTTTTTACTTAGAAACCTACTACTTACTCATTCATGAGCACACTATTGAAAGTATAAATTAAATCTAATAAAACTTGATAGACAAGCACAGTGCAACAAAAAGGCATAGTATGGACATTCAACATTTTTTTTTAACAATTCTTATCAGTGGAATCTATCTGGCTAGTTTAATTTCTTGTCAAGATACTGGCAGCATTGTGAATACTGCCATTTTTATTTGTTTTTTAAATAAAATGAAAATATTTATATACTAAAAAGTATTTAATATAACCCTGACTGGCATTTTTTAGAGGGGAGATAAAAAAAAAAAAAACTTCCCCACTTTCCTAATTTGAGTACAGAGTGAAATTCTATTAAAAGCATGAAAATTTTTTTTTTTTTTTAAATTTTACACAAACCATATTCTACAATAAAGTGAACTTTTATATAAAAATACAACTTTTTACAACATATAACTGCTAATATACAAGATCACAGAAGGACAGGTCTGAAACCACAACATATAGTTCTTTTTGTGCATCTTCAATCATGTTTAATTTCTAAGTGAACTTTTCTTGTCATTCCTAGAGGGAAGAAAAAAAGTTATGGTTAAAACAGATGTATATACAGGGTGTCTGGGCTAGAGGTATCCAAAAATACACACACATATCTCAGCATCTATGAGGTGTATTAAAATAATTTTTTTATTATTATACTTGTAGCTCACCAAGTTTTGAAGGTTAGTAAAGTTCAATATGGGCACCTTTTGTAGCTCGACAGATGTCAAAATGATACTTGAGCTGTTGCCAAGTGTTTTCCAGCATCTGAGACATTATTAGAGCAACTGCTTCAATGATATGCTGTTTCAAATAGTCTGAATCCCAACCTTTCCTCTGATCCACAGTCTCTAATAAAGCCCCATGCTTTTTTTTTTTCTTAGTCATATCTATGAAAAAAAAAATGGACCAATGAAGCCATTTTTGTGCACTGCTAACCAGACATTGACTTTTGGTTTGTCCCTTTCATTTTCAATCACTTGGTGAGGATTTTCTGTACCCCAAATGCAGCAAAATGTGATAAAACAAATCTTGGAGAGATTTCCTATCAACTGTGCTTTCATTTGAGAAAATATGAGTGGTTCTCGCATTATAAGCCATTATTTTTGGATACCTCCATCCCGGACACCCTGTATATCAAATCATTCATGAATAGCTGAATTCACAACCATGCAGTTTACTGTACAAAGGTGTACACAAAATTTGTATCTTTGATTCCAGAGAAATAGTTTCTTTTGAGTGGTGGGTTTTTACTCTCTTTAGGCATAATTAGAGCTGAAATTTAATACACAAAGAAATTATGCCAACGTGGTTCTTAAAAACAGTTTAGTAATACATACGCAGAAAAAATTTATAAATGATCAAATAAAAATCAAAATAATCTTAAAATCACTAACTGCATGCTTCGAAGTCACAATTTTTTATCATCTCAAACAAGCACAAGTTCATTGTTGGGAAATCCCTAACACATGGATTTCCCAACAAAATAAAATACTGGAATTTCCAAATATTTTATTTATTTATTATTTTGCATAATGACTAGCAAGTCAACAGCGAGGATCACAAAAAAAGAATGGATGTTGAAAAATTACAACCAACATAAATAGTACGGTTCACCGCACAGGTCAGATGCCACAATTCTCTAAACATGTTAGAGCGAAACTGTGTTATCCTCACTCTAATGCATTGTGGTCCCACAACCTGAAGAAGCGCTTCGACCTTAAGCAACACCTGCACAAACTATGGAAGGAATCTCACAACAATATGGACAGAACTGACTACTCGAAAGCTCAAGCCAAGTTTAACCACCAGCAATCCAAAGCAATAAAATCGTACTTAGACAGAGCTATATGCACCAGGAGAGTTCCATATAAGGATCCCCATTCAGGTTCCCCACCACCACAGCTTGGCCTCAAAAGCTGGCTTGATTACCAGGTTTACCACCATTGTCAGCTCCAGCTACTAACATCTGAAACCAATGCTGACCCATTGACAACCAAACTAATATCGAGACAAAAGTTAATTGCTGCCAACAACTTCTATTACTGCATCTGATGGGATGCCGCAATTTATGCTTAGGAGCCTACCTCCTACAAGTGCTATTACATATTTTCAACTCAGTGCTCTCAAAATGATGCTTCCCACACCAATAGAAGGAATACCTAGTCAAGCCAAAAATTCAAGCTCCATCACTTGTGAAACTATGGACCGATCTCAAATTCATCGTGTCTATTGAAGCAGCTAGAAAAAAAATACTGCTACCGATCCTTACTAAACATCCTGCCAAAAACCCTACACAAATTCACTCTGCACAGATCAACAGTGACCAATCTTCTAGCAACTACTACTAACAGAATCCTCACAGCCTTTGAGAACAGAGAACTGGCAGCCACCTACGTAGACACTGAATTTGCGTTTGATGCCATGCACGTCCCATCTCTCCTAAAGCTATTAAGGGAACCACTATCAGATAGGTGGTAACATCTTAGCCTTCCTCACATTTCGGCTGCATAACCGCATAGTGAAACTGTCTGTGGATAACTCCCAATACTGCAAAGTAATCTCTGTTGGAGTCCCACAAGGGGCAGTACTATCTGGCCTCTTCACTGCCCTCATTGTGCCACTGGTAATCTAAAAGCCAAATACCCTGGTACATGCTGATGATCTAAAAGCCAAATACCCTGGTACATGCTGATGATCTAAAAGCCAAATACCCTGGTACATGCTGATGATCTAAAGGTACTCCGCCAATTAAGGCAAACCAAGACCCTTTACCAAATCTCAGAAGAGCTAACCTCCACTCTCTCATCAATATCTACCTACCTAAAACAGTTTAGTCTGTGCATCAATCCTGATAAGTCAGAAACCATGGTCTCATTAAAGCAACACCCAAAAAAAATTCGTCCAGCCCCCATCTCGCTTGCTCAAAACAGCCGCCAGATGGATATACAAGCAGCATCTACAACACTTAACCGACAAATCCAGGGTGATCAGATATATTGCTACAATAGTTTATTCCCCACTTTTCTATGCTACAGAGATTTGGACATCCACACTTCCACTACCATCAAACCAGTACTCTTCTCCAAGTACTGACTCAAGTGGGCTCGCCACAAGCTTAACCTAACTCCCCAACTCCGACTCACCGTTATGGCCAAAACACTCAGCATCCCGAGGCTCACCTGGTTCACTGATGAAAGGGGGCTTGTTACAACCATCAAGCTCATGACTGGCCTTATCTCCTTTCCCTCCTCCTTCTGGGACAACTGTGCATGAAGGATTCCAGTGGCACATCTGCGAGCAACTCCACAACCATGCCCGCTTCAAACACGTCTTCACCTGTCAGACCAGTTTCTTTCTCAGCAGATGTTACCACGCATCCAAGATTTAGATGTCAACTTCAACAAGTTTAGTAGGGATCGAAAGTACAGAAAAAGAATACTCAGCCAAGGCCACCAATATTATAACCCGTGTCCTGAGTAATGTAAACTAACTCAATTCAAGTCAATATATGAATCATGCAATTCAATATACAGGGTGATTTAGGAGAAATAGTAAATATTTTGGGAGGTTATAATATCGATCATTCTGAGTAAAAAAGTTCACATAAACATGTGCCCAATTCTCAATGGATAGGGAGATACAGCTGTTTGAAACCGTTATGCACAGCTCCCTGAATCAGATGTGACCAAGAAGCAGTTATAACCTGAAGCTGTTTGGTGTTAGAAGTGTTAAGAATGCTGCACATCTTCACACATGCTGAATATGTTGATTTGGTGTCTGTCTACGGTTTTTGTGGTGGAAGTGCTACTGCTGCTTGTAGAAAATACCGCCAATGGTTTCCTAACCGCAGAATGCCGGATTTAAGAGTGTTTACTAGTGTTTACACCAAGCTGTGAGACTGGTACAGTTCCTAGCACTCATATTTCTTCTGAACGTGCAAATGAACAAAATATGGATGAAATAGAACACATTCTTCAGTCAGTAGAACGTAGTCCTACTATTAGCACACAAAGAATTTCTATGCAAACATTATGTGAGCATGGCTTATATCCATTTCACATACAGCAGGTGTGGTGCAACACTTTCAACCAGGAAATGATGCCCAGCAATTGGAAATCTGTCGATGGGTAAATGCTAATTGCTGATTAATTTCATTAATACTGTTCAGCGATGAAGCTACTTTCACCCGTGACAGTATCAACAACACCTGTAACTCTCGTAGGTGGTCAGATGAAAATCCACATGCCATTGTAGAAACAAATTTTCAACATCGCTTATTTGTAAATAGTTAGTGAGGTATCATTGACAATCAGTTGATTTGGCCTGTTGTTACAAAATCATCTTACAGGGCCCATTCACCTATAATTTCTGCAAAATGAACTTCCACTACTATTGGAGGATGTTCCCTTGGCTACAAGGATAGGTATGTACTTTCAGCATGATGGAGCTTCTACACATTATACTAGTCTGGTGATACAATATCTAAATTGAACTTTCCCTGAACAATGGACCGGCTGCAGTGGTCCTGTTCATTGGCCTCCAAGGCCTCACTCCATTAGATTTTTGTTTGTGGAAATGGATGAAAAGCACAGCATACAAATAAAAGGTGAATACAAGAGACGAATTGCTTGCATTTTGGATACTGCTGCTCTCATAAAGGAATGCCAAGACGACCTAAGAAATATAACACATCATATTACCACAAGAGTTGCAAAGTGCATTGAGGGTTGGCAGTCGGATTTTCAAACATTTATTGTTAAGTGTAAAAAATTTCTAAATTGTTTTGTATGGTTCAAAAGTAAATAAATACAATGTAATTTATTATTCTTTAATACTTCTCATAATGGCTTTGTGCGTGCCAGTTTCAAACAGCTGTATCTCCATATCCATTGAGAATTGGACACGTTTATATGAACTTTTTTACTCAGAATAATCAATACTATAACCTCCCAAAATATTTACTATCCCTCTGGAATCACCCTGTATATTCTTATGTAATGTATTTTGCAACTAACTAATGGATTATGTAACTAATGCAATATACACTCTCATTTAATGTGTTCTGTATATAGTACGCTCAATAAATGAAAGCTTACAAATGCTCAATTCTTCCTACATTCTTTTAAAATTTGAGGAATAAACAACGAGTTACCATTTATTCAGTCAATAGGATTTCTTCTTAACCAACTCTCCTTATGCAAATAAATTATAAATGATACTTTATAATAATTTAAAACTCATAATGTGTTCCTCACTATCAACACATGGATAGTCTAACATCCCAGGAGCGTAGTGGTGAACCCCAACCCAACCCCATAAATATCAAACTCCTAAGCAATCTTTAGTGATGGAAGACATTTTGCAATGAACACGAATTTAAAATACAATTGAAATACTATTAAAATACGATCTAATTGCTAAAATTTGTGTGTTTGGAATCTTATAAACCACACAACTTGCCCTACAGATAGAATTAGAACTAACGAATAGGTTTCTAAATAGAGGATACCCTATCACCTCTATCGATAGTATTAAATTAGAAGCGAAAGACAAAATAATCAACAACAAACAATGACAGGATTAATAAAAAATATTTTATTACAATGCCGAGAATAGACAAATAACTTTTTTAAAGGTACAGAAATGAAAATAGTAGCAAAACCGGACCATAAATTATATGCAACACTAAAAAATCACTCAGTAGTATCGTCCTCCGAACAAACACTTGACCTCGTCTACCACATTTCGTGTAAGGATTGTGATTCTACTTACATTGGATTTGCTAGATGTATTTTAAACTTGAGAATTAAGCAACACAAAGCATCAGTCCGTACATCACATGCAAATGCTTTGGAACTATTCCATGCAATAAATGAAAACCACACATTCTTGTTTAAAGAAGCCAAAATTTTAAATATTCAACATAATTATACTAAGTTACTGATTGCCGAAACTTTAGAAATGAAATTACAAAGAAACTCGATTAACATTTGTCATCCATTTCTTATTTCTAATTTGTGGTCATTTCAATGTATGCGTACCAAAGACCAATCTCCTATTTATAAGATTCCGAACACATACAAATTTCGTTAGTTTCATTCCTACCCTGTTAACATGACGTGTCGAAAGGTTTTGGTCCACTTAAGGGAGGAAATTTTAGCGGAGTTTAATTTGTTATTTTTATAGTATTTTAATAGTATTTCACTTGTATTTTAAATTCGTGTTCATCGCAAAATGTCTTCCATCACTAAAAGATTGCTAAAGATGGGGTTTGATATTTTTGGGGTAAACCACTACGATCCTGGGATGTTAGACTACCCGTGTGTTGATAGTGAGGAACACATTATGAGTTTTAAATTATTTTAAAGTATCATTTATAATTTATTTGCATAAGGAGAGTTGGTTAAGAAGAAATCATCCTATTGACTGAATAAAAGGTAATTCCTTGTTTATTCCTCAAATAGTACACTCAATTCATTTCTTTTTCTAGTACTTTATTTAATTTACTTATTATTTTATTTTATGCTTTTGGAATATTAAGGCAACCTTGACTTTATAGTAAATTGTTAAACCCTGGCTATTGTGCCATGATGGGTAGTTGCAACTACACTATTGTAAATCATCATCTGTGTTGCAATAAAGATTTTCCTTCTATAAGTACAGTGATGTGCAAGGGTTGCCTGTATATACTACTGTAAAAAATTAAAGGACTGCCATACTTACTGTTGGCTGCCTAGTCTGAAATCTTAGTCTAGTCTAGTTTGATGGGTTGAACAGGACCAGAGATATGTCTGCCAGGGGCAAAGGTTGATGACGTTCTGGAGCAGATATCATCTTTTAAGGGCACTTTTGCTGTACATGTTGGCACTAATGATATTAGAGTAGAAGACCAGCAGAATTACTTAACAAGGACAGGTCACTATTGAAAAAAAGCCATGAATTAGGGTTGAATTTGAAAGTGTCTGCAATTCTGCCCAGACACGATGGGAGGGAGTATATGATGAGAGCCTTATCGACTGGCACAGCCTAGCCACTGGCAGAGATGAAAGTGATTTTTGCACTGCTTCTATTCGAATGAACAGCAGCCTGGAAAACAAGATGCAGAATATTTCAGAGACTGCTGGGAGTCATTGCGGTACAAGTAAACACATGGGTGGTGTTAGGGTAACTAAGAATAGGAACAGGTGCATGTATACTTGCATATACACCAATGCTAGGAGCTTGGTAAATAAATTTGATGAATTTAAGGTGTTGGTCAAAACAACAAAAGCAGATATTGTTGGGATATCAGAGACATGGTGTCACACATATATAAGAAATGCAGAACTGGAATTTGGGGAGTACAATAGGTACACTCAGGATAGGAAGGAAGGAGGGGTTATGTTATTAGTTAAGAAACACAAAATCCAAGGAAGTGCAGCCAGTCGACATTGCTGGGCAGTGCAGTGTCGAGTCAGTTTGGTGTGACATAAGCACTGGGAGATCAAAATTGAGAGCAGGAGTGTATTATATGCCTAATGACTCTGATGAGTATAATAAGAAACTGTACAGGGAAATAGAGTGGGCCAGTAAATCAGAGAGTCTTATAATGGAGGATTTTAATTTCCCAGATATTGACTGGAATTTGTGGGTTGGTCACTCACACACTATCAAGGCTTTTATGGATTTATTGGATGATTGTTTTCTACATCTGCACGTTCGGGAGGCAACTAGAGGGAGTAATACTCTTGAACTGATTATCAGTAATGATTCTTCATGCATTAAGAATCTGCAGATAAAGGAACCACTAAGTGACAGTGATCACAGTGTGCTGAAGGGGAATTTACTCAAAGAGGTAACTACCATCAGGGGTAAAGGAAAGGGTTTTTGCTTTTGTAAAGGTGACTTCGGTGGTCTGAGACAGTATTTAAATTCTATACGGTGGAACCAACTGATGACGTTACAAAGAGCAAATTCAAAATGGGAGGCATTCAAAGAATTAATCTTGGAAGCTACTAGGCTTTACATACCAACTAAGAAATAGTGTTCAAGGTTTAGGCCAAATGGATGACAGATGAACTAATGAGACATATGGCAGAGAAGAAAAATGCATGGGATACATATAAATTAATGGGTGACATGGAAGCCTATGATAGATATAATAGTTTGTCTGTAACCAAGTCACAAAAGAGATTAGGCATCCTTTGCCAAAGAGAAATCTTTGGCAAAGGATGCAAAGAAAAACAGCAAAGAGTTCTTTACCTACGTAAACTCTAGAAGGAAAGGGATGAATCAGATTGGTCCACTGGATATTGATAGTTCATCTGTTGATGATGCTGCTGCTCAGGTGGCTAACAAACTAAATGAGTATTTTGCATCTACATTCACACATGAGGAGTTATTCAGGGTGGGGAACGCCAGAGATGAATTAAACTCTGGCAGTGAGCTAGATGATTTTGTAATAACTGAGAAAAAAGTGGAGGAGATTGTTGAAGATAAACATAAAAAAGGCACCTGGGATGGATGGGATCTATCCAGTTATCTTAAAGGAGGCAGCAAATAAAGTAAGCAAACCGTTACCCATAATTATGAGAGCTTCCTTGGACTCAGGGGATGTACCTATGGACTGGAGATGTGGAAATGTGACTCCAATTCACAAAGGAGGATCAAAGGCCGACACAATAAATTATAAACCTGTTAGTTTAACTTCTGTTCCAGGGAAATTAATGAAGGCACAAACAAGATTAGTGAATAAAACGAATGGTTGCTCTTACGAAGAAAGGCTTAAGTTAATAGATGGATAACATAAGCCAGATTATCATCAGTGGTTCGCCATTGACGGAACACATACTGGCGATCATTGATTAGATGGAAGATTTCCAGATAGTTTAAGAGTTGGCAGTTAATTGGTTTCTCCATTAATTTATAAAGAGTAGAAGTAATTGCAATGGGATGATAATTGGATGGGAGGGATTTGTCACCCTTTTTGGGAACTAGCTGGTTACGAGCAAATTTCCAAGCAGAAGGAAAAACACCTTTGTATTAAGAAAGTGAAAAAAGGCAAGACAAAACTGGAATAATTTCAGGAGCAGAGGTTTTGAGAACAAGTTGAGAAATACTATGAGTATCTGGAGCTTTCTTATCATCAAATTCGTCAAAATCCTTCTGACATCCTTTTGACAGAAGACCACAGGAAGCATTGAATAGAGTGGGTTGGGAATGGTGGGAGGTGTTTTACCATGGTCATTAACACACAAGATGGGATAAAAATAGCAGATCAGCTTTATCCTTAGGCAAAGTGGCAATTGAACCATCTGGATTTGACAGAAGTGGGAACAGAAATGGGAAAAAGTTGTGGCCAATAGCTTTGGCAAGAGACCAGAATGCTTGGCTACCATTTGGACAAAAAGCAAGTTTTCTATTCTTAGCCTATTTGAAATATAGTTTGGACTTATTAATAACTGCTTTACAATTGTAATAAGCTTTGGTGTGGGCAGAAAACGAAATTGAAGATTTGGAAACAAACCAATTATGATATGCAGCATTCTTCTCTTAAACAGCCTTAGCACATTTAGATAAAGGATGAGATTTTAAGGTGGAGAGTGGAATAAATTCTATCCCTACAAAAACAATTTCACTGACACAATCTGAGCAAAAGTTTTCAGAAGTTTTGAAACAGTAATCCGACCAACGAAAATAAGAAAAGAAAGCTCACAGATCATCCCATTTTGCACATTTGTAATGCCAAATAAGAGGTTGGGAATGGCCATGAGAGAAAGGCTCCAATAGAGATGTCACTGGCAAGTTGTGATCTGAGGTGCCAAGAGGACCACTCACCTTGACTATGTACTTAGAAGGGGTGTATTTTAAAAAAAGATCAAGCATGTTGGCCTCCCATAATACACTGGTGTGCAAAACTTAAGGACCAACACTATTTCTAAAGGTTACAACCACAAAATCAAACAAAACATCCTGTGGTGATCTGCATATCCTTTTGCATAACTGTGGCTGTTCAGTAGAAAACTGGCACACATGCAAAAATTTGAATTGTGACGAGAGAGCTCACATAAACAGATAAAAGCAGCAGTTATGTTCAAATTACCAAATGGTGAGCACGATTGTTACAGACATTCGATTGGTTTCGTACAGTGCTACAGACAACGAAATGGCCAGTAGACAACATCTGGATGACTTTACCTAGAGGCGAATAATTGGGAAGCTCGAGGAAGGTCGAAGTGCGAGGGGTGTGGCTGAGAGTTCGATATTGCCCATAGCATCGTCTCACATGCATGGTCCACCTTCAGAATGACAGGTACAGCTGTTTGAAGGACCAGTGGTGGTCGTCCACGAAAAACAACGCCCAATGATGACTGCTATAGATTCCTACAGGCCAAGAGGGCCTGACAGCGGGATCCACTGCAAACCAGCTGCACAGGATGCATGATATCGTGGCATCCACCTTTGTGGAGTCGCCTGGCCACAGGCGACTCCACAAAGGTGGACTGTTTGCCCGACGGCCAGTATGCTGCGTCCCTTTAACACCTGCCCATCAGAGACACCGTTTACAGTGGTGCATCGAACACGAGGACTGGACAGTAGCACAATGGGGTAAGGTACTCTTTATTGATAAGAGTAGACTCAGTCTCAGTAGCGATTCTGGATGTCAGCTAATCTGATGAGCGGTTGGCACACGGTATCACCCTGCAAACATCACTGAAAGGGATCGATATGGTGGTCAAGGTGTCCTCATCTGGGTACACGTTATCTTGGATAGACGTACACAACTCCAGATACTGGAAGGTGGTACTGTAACCTGTGCACGCTGCTGTACAGAGGTAATCCTTCCCCATGTGCGCCTGTTCCGAAGTGCCATTGGCCCCAAATTCGTGTTTATGGATGATAACATCAAATTCCATTGCACTGCAGCTGTTGATATGCTTTTGGAAAGTGAGGACATTGTTCGTATGGATTGGCCTGTCCGTTCTTCCGATCTAAGTCCCATCAAACACATACGGGACACTCTGAGGAGACACCTAGTGGCATGTCCACACTTACCAGAAAATGTTCACCAGCTGAAGATGGCGCTGACAAAGGAATGGATGATTACCGCAAGAACTTAACAACATTGTTATAAGTGTGGACAGGCGATGCAAAGCTTGCATCAACATTAGGGGGCGGCCATATCTCCTACTGAGGACCACCTCTTCCCTTTGTCCCATCTTTGGCAGTGATGCATCTGTATCATGGCAGCCAGTGCTATGTTGCCATTTTTGAATAAACTCTCTCTGTACCATTTTCTTCTTATTATTATTATTATTAGCTATATGGTGCAAGGAAGCCTGAGGCTTATGCTGCACCAGCCAAAAAAAAAAAAAAAAAAATTTCCGAGTTACCCTGAGAGAGAGAGTCAAAAGTAGAAGGGAATCACCAAGAAGAGAAGAATGATGATATCCAGCTCAGGACCCTGGGTGTGCCAAGCCTATACTCACCAGATGTGAGCCCCTTGTTGCATTGGTATTGTTTCCTTCATCATTTCTTTATGCTTTTCCCATATCCAGGTCACTCCTATGAGAAGTGGAGGTCCAGTTAAGGACCAGTCAGGTGAAAACCTGACCAGTCCTTAAGTTTTCACACCAGCGTATAACTGGATTGCCCTATCCACCCCAGGTGCCTTTTTTACATTTAGTTTCAACAATTTCTTCTCCACTTTCCTCCTGTTACAAGATCATTCAGCTCCCTGTTGGAATTTGATATGACACACTCGTTGCATCCCCATCCCCAAAAATGTTTGGGTGTGAATTTATATGCACAATACCTATTCAGTTTGTCAACAACATGAACAGGATCATCAACAATTAAACCACTCATATCTAATGGATCATTTAGGGTTAATGGGAAAATGCTTGATAGGAAGAAATCAGATTTAACTTGATGTAATACATCAGATATGGTATTCTGTGTATGATACAATGACAACTATTCAGTCTGATTGTCTTTTGCATTAGGACAGAAATTCAGGAAGTAATCTGCTTTTATTTTGACTAGAATCTTTGTAAAATTCAAATTCATTAACAAAAAAAATTTAATTTCTATGCTTTTTAGGTAAAACTCTGTGCCTTACACGTTATTTTTCCACCTGTATGTATTATATATTTCATCTTCTGAACTTGAATCATCGTGGTATTCATGCCTTAAAAGATGCTTCTTATCACTGGAATGTAAAGTATCTTCATCATCGTCATCATCTTCAAAGAGGCTTGTTCCACCCTCCATTTTTCGAAAGGCAATATGCTGTCTACGGCGATGTAATATAATGCTATAAATGCAAAGGATGGACACCAGGAATGTAAGAGCTGCAGATCCTATTAAAATTTTAAAAATAAATCCATTTTAAAATATGCTTGCATTTCAGATTTAACTTTGAAATATTCTTAAGAAAGCAGTATATATAATTTAATTGTTTCAACACAAAATGTTTATTTCTAAATCATTCAAGAATATTCATTATAAAATTCTGATTAGCTGCAATTTCAAAGAGGACTAGGGCTAATTCTATTTTAAGAATGGCAATTATGACTAGGACTGATTATGGCGAAATTATGTTTTGTCTTGAAAAACTAGAGTTTCCTTACAGAAAACTTTATTACCTTTCCCTAAGACTAATGAGAATAAAAAAAGAAAACTATAAAAAGGGTTCAAGTCATCAATGGGATTATGGTCTTGCCACTGAACAGGTATTAATACCAACTAAGCCAAAGAGGACTCAGAAAGAAAATAAACCTGTTGGGATACTTTGAAGGCATTTAAGCATTGAATATGGATAGGATATTCAAATACTATTTTTAACTATTTGCATATAACCCCCCTATCCCAAAGGAACCAAACTTATATAACAGAAACCCAACTGAATGATTTGTGGTCTAAAAAGGTTTCTTACACAAACAATTATTATTATTCACTGTAGTTAGCCTATTAATGGAGAGCTGGAAGAGCAAGGGGAATGAACTTATAAACAACTTTGTTAATATACATTTACAGTGGAGTCACAATTATCCGAAGTAATGTGGACCAAGGGACCCTCGGATAATCAAAAACTCAGATAACGCAAAAGGTTTGGTAAACTATTATTAAATAAACTGGATTTAAATACATTAATGTGAAGATGTACACTATTTTCAGGTTAGACCTACTTATTGAACATAATGACTTAAATCAGTGTTTCTTAACCTTTTCGTTGCTGTGGCACACTTTTTCTAAAGGTTAAGACCTTTAGAAAAATAGCATCTAATTAAAGACGCTAAAATTTTGTGGCACACTACAATCACTACTAGACTCATATGTTCACAAATGGGAAGTTATTTCTGTTGGGTATATTTAATAATACACTTATTATTTGGGTAGTATAGGTAAACAGATCTAGTACTAGGAATCAAAATGAGACTTCACATTGACTGCCGGAAGGCATGGCGTAAAGAAACAAATTTTTTGTTTGAATTAATTTTTATGATAAAACTTGGATTTATTAATATATTTTTTTTAATTTGCATTTTCCACAACTCACTTGAAGCATACTTGCAGCACACTAATGTGGCGTGGCACACAGGTTGAGAAACACTGACTTAAATTATGCAATAAAACACTTAATTTTATTTACAACTGTTTTATTACAAAAATTAAACAAAAAATAGTACATGTATAAAAATTACAAGTTGTAGACAAGAAAATGTACACTTACAGCCATTAGCACTACACCTTAATATCATATAAAAATTATGTACCAGGTACATAATGAGTTGCTGCCGCTCTACTCTGAGACTGATAGTGTCACTGATAATGTCACAGCAGCAGCCATTAAAAACATCTTTACTGCAGGAACTCATTATGAATCTGGTACAGTAAAATAAAACATTATAAAACTGGTACAGTAAAATAAATAAAAAAAGTATTGCTGCATTATTTTTATTGAAAAAAATAATTTCAGTACAATGAATGGAATTTTTCATTGAAATATTCCATTCATATGAAATAATTTGTATAAAATATATTATAATAACACTAAAATTATTGGTCTATGGTAACTGAAATAAGATATATAATTTTGACACTGAAATGATTTTAATTCCCGTGTGAATACTCCATCAATTGTCGTTCCATTACGTGTAGTATTTACTAAAGTATTTGACTTAATATCTAAATTGAAGGAATCTTTCATAAATTTACAAAACTTCTTTCCAGCCTCAGAATTTAATTCTAGATTGAAATCAGAACTATAGGTATACAACCCAGCAGCTCTTCCAATAATTTCACACCTTCAATGGAATACGGCATCAAATTCTTGTTTATGAATTTTTGAATTATACCTAATGATATCCCTGGAGTGATGTATATAATACATCACTCCAGGGATATCGTTATCATACACCATTGGAGTGGTGTATGATAACAATGAAAATAGATTCACTATTGAATTTTCAAAAAAATCCACAAATGTTTCCAATTTCATCTGATACTGCTGTCGTATTGCTGCTATTATGTTATGCAAAGATATGTGGTGTACTGATGATAGTTGAACCTTCACGTTGATATACTGCAACACCACCACTACAAATATCCGACCTTTTAAATTGAGACACACATTGGAATGGTTTAAGTAATACCTGTTCATCATTATCCAACCACGTTTCACTTAATATCAATATTTTGATATTTTGGATTGCTGTAAGATTGTGTCCATTTCGATATCTTTGAACATGGTCCATAAACTTTGTATGTTCATTC
This sequence comes from Mastigoproctus giganteus, assembly GCF_048544385.1. Lineage (NCBI taxonomy): Eukaryota > Metazoa > Arthropoda > Arachnida > Uropygi > Thelyphonidae > Mastigoproctus > Mastigoproctus giganteus. The sequence goes on along the minus strand of NC_143583.1, from coordinate 93,476,492 downwards.
ACGATATAAGATATACCACTTTGTATGAAATCTTGCAGTTCATCCTGTAGAGACAGTAGCTTATTATTTTTCAAGCTATCTAGTTCAGCACAAAGTTCTATATTACTAGTAGCTTTGCTGCGGTGAAATGCGAAATCGTCATGGGGATTTGTAATATATAAACCTTGCAATGGGGTCAGTCGAGATAAAGCCAAATATACAAGTTGCTGTTCATGATCTTTCTCATAATTATATACAACTTTATCGAAGGTCCCTCCTTGAAATTTATGTATAGTCAAAGCACAAATGAAAGGAAATTGTGTACATCTACATGTTAATTTCCTATTGTTCTTGAATGGAATCATAGTTGATCGTTTTATAATAGGTATGGATTGACTAGGTAAATGTTTATTTTTCACATATTATTTATAACAAGATTGAAGTTTATGTCCTATTTTTGACTCAGAAAATTTCATCCATACTCGGTTTAACTGTTTTGCCGTCCTCAAATTCAAAATATACTAAAGTACCGATTGCACCATTTACCAATCCATCAACCACATCTATATTTGTAGTAATCATGTACTGTTTTCCTTTCATAATGGTAGAATGTATTGAAGTCCTGCAGTTTCTGTCACTGACATTTTATGAATTTCATTTCGCATACTTGCTAATTGTTGTTTGGAATGATATCTGTGGTATAAATCTTGCGCAACCACTTCATGGGTTTTATCTGCAACTAAAGCATTTGTATTATAAGCATTTACATCACTATTTCTTAAAATAGTCGAATCCCTTGCAGACAAATTAGTCCATTGCCTATTTTTGTAAGCATTTTAGAAAATGTACTATCGGACTGTAGAAAACTTGTACTAATTCATGAAATTGTAGTGAATGCCATAATTCTAGAGCAATCTCTAATGACTTGTTTATAAATTCCTTTGATTCCAATATAGAATGAGTAATGTTAGCCATTATTCCTACTGATTTAAATGCAATTTGCACATTTTCTGCAGTATGCATTCACATAATTTTCATTGCCATATATAGCAAATGTTGGGTAGTTACCCTACGATGATCAGTTCTATGAATTTCACTCGACGCTATCATAAAGGGAGTAATTTTCAATCCATTTTTAAATTTTCGTGCATTCCCAAATATATATCTAGAAAAGAAAGTTCTTCTGCATGAATATCAAATATGAAATTTTTGGAGATGATTTCTGACCTGGTGCTATACATAAATATTTATCTTCAGACCATAATAATGTTTGTCGTTGAATTAATAATAGTTCATCATCGTTGTTGACAGGTTCCACAATTTCATCTGAATGTTCCTGTTCACTATTATGATTTGTCCCCAAGAAATCGTCATTCACTTTTATGCCATAGAAATAATACAAAGGTGAATTTATCAAATACTGTAACCAGTGGTGAGCTATAGTGGGCTCAGGAGAGCACATTGTTATTTTTTTTTGAAAATTTGCGAGCCCACTGCTGTTGTTTTTTTGAAAATTTGTGAGCCCATTGTTGAGACGATAATTTATTTTACAAATGTAATCCCAAATGCAATATTGAGTGTCCAGAGCCGAAACTACGGTGGGGCGAGTGGGGGGCCATTCCCAGCATTTTCATGGTGCAATCGATCAGTTATGTATTTTAAAATTGCTTCATTTTTGATTTAATTACAGTCGGACCTCTGTTTCACAAACTTCTTTATAGCGAATTGTTTTGATTCCCCTTGGTAATTACATTTAAAATAAGTTTCCGTTGAACGAAGAAAATTTCCATGTAACGAATAGATTAGGAGAGACAACTTTGTATGCATTGTTCTCACCTCTGGCCTTTAGGCAATTTAGGTAATTAGAAAGCACGAATTAAGGGTGAAAGGGATTACCATTTCACAATGTGAGCGGTGTCCATAAAAACCTATGCAGTCACATACCGAGAAGTCACGCTCGTCAATCTGCTTTCCATAGCCAGTCTGATGATTAAGAAGATTCCCGACACGGATGATAGCCTCTGGTCAACCTGTGTTGTGGTTCCCCTTTACTCTGACAAATGGGCATATGTTTTTCAGAGAAGTGAGTGATCCATGCCTTCCATTAAATTTCTCCTATCTATGGTTACTTGGTCATAGTAGCAACGTAGAGGTGGGGGGATTGAGGCAACTAAGATATATAAACTTTAACAAGATGAAATGTTGGCAGACTTTGAAACTTTGTCGAGCTTTTCACTGTGTAGAAAATGTTCTAAAATATAATGGCACACAAGTAATAATTAAAAAAATAAATAAACTATATTACCAATCTCCAAAAAACTAGCACGAATTAGGATGATTGCTAAAGAACTTGATGTGGAAACTATAAAGATCAGTCGTGTGTTCGGGCCACAATAGGCAGCTCGTAGCTTGCGGATGGCAATTGAGGGCTGGAAGAATCATCCTGTTTTGTGCAAACATTTTGAATCAAAAGTTAAATATTCCGGATTATTAAATCAACTTTTAAATTTGGAATTTCTTAAAAATTTAACACTAATGATCGACATCCTGCAGGAGCTCTCTTAAAGATTTTGAAGTTTTAAAGATTCACTACAGTAAAAACAGATATATTAATTATTCTATCAATGCTATTGCTAATTTGAAAAATTCTGAAGGAAACGTTGAGAGCATGCTGAAGTGGAAAGAATTTGAAGGAATCAAAATCGAAAACAAAAAAAAATGACCTTGTGACAGGTTATTAAATACATTGTTTTATCCTTAAAGGATAAGTTATTAATGCAACAGGTGATTTTAAATTAAATAAAGAAAATAATGATAACATTGAAAGAAATTTTAAACATATGTTACCCGAAATCGTGGAATGTGAAAGAACTTTCATCTCAGGGGCAAGATGGCGAAAACCAAATAAGAAATTTGTTTTCTGATAAAATATGAAATAAAAATTAATGATTTTAGAGATTTTGTCAGAGACAGTTTATCTTTAAAATCGAGTGAAATTTCCTTTTCAATTAAGAAAGCCAGAAATATCTTTGAAATCATTGCCATTACCTGTGCTTAAGCTGAGTGAGCTTGCAGGATCATGAATAATATTATGACAATTAAACAAGTTGCAGATTATGATGACAATATATCTAAATGGAAAACCATTGCTTCAATTTGATCCAGATCGTTACGTCAAATCATTCCTCTGTAATCATCGCTCAGCTATTGAGCAAAGCAGAAGATCGACAATAATTTTTAATAAAGAAGTAAATTGGCAATTTTTAGAATAAATTTTTCTTGAATATTTGGGAAATAATTTTTTTTTTTTTTGTGTACTTTTTCTAGAAAGTTTTTTTTATGTAATATTCGTTTTATGTTATGCAATATTTTGTGATAGTTTTATGTTATTTGTGATATGGGAAATATTTCATGTTATTTTTTATTCGCAATATTAAAATTTCATCATGGAAAAAATGTATCCATTATATTTCCTTAAATAAAAAAGTTGTGCATGTGCCGAGCACGCGCGGTAGATGGTTTATGCAAAACATCCTTCGCGTTTCTTTTAGGTATTTTGATTTGTATATATCGATTTTGAAATAAAAGAGCTTTTTTATTGTAAATATTTTATTGATCATTCACAGATTTGCATAATTTCTGGAAGACAACATACAATGTATTTATGATAACTAAAGTAAGAGATGTATACTTGCGAGTGCAACATACCTAAATATCTCTGTAAAATAGCACCGATTGATGTACCGATCTTGTAGTTGAAGCGACATACGCAGCTGTTAGGGGAACCTAACAATGGAATGTAAAGAAAATACGAGACGAAAAAAAATTGTTGACAAATACTTGTATTGTTGCAATCATATTTACTGCAGTAGTAACTTCAGAAAGCATGATTGCGACATCATACTATTCAAAAATTCTAAAAAGTTAGAACTGAAGACACTGTTGTATCCAGTTATCATCGTAAGGCGAGGCATGACTAGATTTTTAAGTTTTTTTTTTGGATAGACATAGGAACGTTTTACACATTCACTTATACGCATGGTTACGGGAGATAATAAGCCGCATCTATCCACCCCCTAAATCTGCCCGACTCGAGATATCATACCATTCAAAAAAATTACGTCACACACTCTAATCACACTACTGGTAGTGCAAGCATGGAAAGTGCCTCTGGTGGAAGCAGTGGATGACGTCACTTCCATCTGTTGTTGTGGAAGTTGATAGAAAATAAATTTAAGGCTGAACTAGACAAATATTTGGAGTGAACGGATGGGAGAAATGGGAAGGCTTTTTTTTTTTTTTTTTTTGGCTGATGCTATATAAGCTATCTTTCTCTTTCTTGCATCATATGCCTCATATAATGCTAATGGTAATATGCAATAAAAAGTCCGGTCAAATCTGTTCACTTAAAATAATTATAAGGAACTGCAGATTGAATTATGATAAATAGTTTCCTTTTGTCCCTGCCATTCATATTAACACAAAAAAGAACCTTAATATATTGTGTTTTTGCATTACCCTTCAGACTGCAGAATTCCATATTCTTTTGCTATATCAACTTTTCTCTGGTCTCTAAAACAATTTACAGTTATTTCTGCTGCTTCTTATAAAAAACTACATTTTTGAGACATGTTTGAAACATTTGCTAGAACAAAAAATTATTGAAAAGTGACTGGTTTTAATAGTTAAAGATAAAATCAGCTAATTGCTCAATAACCTAACAGGTGATCAGGAAATGACCACAAGGACCAGTCTTCAGGACAAACTCAGCCATGTGAAAAAGATCTATAAAAATTCCTTGCATCATTGATGGGATTCAAACTGAGGTCTTTTCCACCTAATGGGGAGGATAACTGTGCTACCCACAAGGGCTGCTGTTTCTTGTACTGCCATATGTGACTTCATTCAAAAGTGTGAATTTTAGGATATGTGAATTTTAGGATATGTGACTTTTTTTACTGTGCCATAAAGGCTTTACATGCTATCATGATGGTGGTTAGGTGCATCTGATTTCAAAAATGACTGGAACAGGGATGTGATGCAGCAATTCTCCTACTGTGCAGATCAGGTCAAGGGATTGATTTTGGCATCCCTTTGGGCATCATGGCTGTACACTTGATGAACATTTGGACTAGACAACTAATTAGTGATTTTAGGATCATGATGCTGACCCAGGCTGATCACTCAGCATGACCAACATAACACTATATCATTTTATGCAAGCATATTCACCACTACACTGATTGGCTTTTCTGGATCCAGTATCTTAACAAATACACAGCAGGGTTAGCATAGTCTGACTCAGGACTGCCCTCACACAAGGAGAAAAAAAATAGTAGTAGTAGTGGCATGTGATGCAAGAAAGCATGTGTATGAGCTTATGCAGCATCAGCCAAAAAAAAAAAATCACACCATTGCCTCCAAATGCCTGTCCAGTTCCTCCTTAAATTTATTCAACCTATCAATTTCCACAACGAGAGATGGAAGATTGTTCCAGCAATTAACCACCCGCTGGCTAAAGGCAAATTTCCGCACATCTATTCTACATCTGTCTTTTCTTAATTTGAATTTATACCCCCTTAGGTTCGTAATCTGAACAAGTGGAAGGATCCCATCAGAATTCAGCTTGCCTTATATACCTCAATCAGATCACCGTGCAGGTGCCTAGTCTCCAGCCACTGCAATTTGCAGAACTTAAGCCTCTCTTGGTAAGAGGATCCCTTCATTCTCCTCACCAATCTTGTTGCCCTTCTCTGTACACGCTCAAATAAATCTACATCCTTCCTAAAATGAGGCCTCCAGACCTGTACGCATTACTCAAGGCGTGGCCTGACCATTGCCTTATACAGAGGGATAATCACCTCCTTTTCCCTGCTAGCAAAATTCCTATATATCATTGACAAAACCCCATGACCTGCCCTGGCAGCCTGTCTGCATTGTTCAGAAAACTTCATATCTGACTGCACAATTACTCCCAGGTCTTTTTCATTTTCTACCACCTTAGGTGGTAGATGACTCTCATCAACCGGTGAAATACCACCACTTTGCTTATTGGAGGCTTGAAGTGGTGGAACCCATGTTTAGTCTCTAGAGCTAAGTTCCGGTCAACCCTTCCCTATCTCTTCCACCATGCAGTATGATTGATGACTTTTGAGGTTATGATGAATGTCGTGGCGAGATCCAATATTCCTTACATTTCGAAGGTACAGCTCTAAAACGGTGTTCGCAGGCCGGCCGCTAGTTAGTACACCAGACCGAACCTATTGGTAACTCTCTAGGAGGCTTCCGGATCAGCTAGTGTATAATCTTGCTACCTCTACTCTGCCAGATAGTGACTGGAGGGAGACCAAGTAGTGTGTATGCGGAGAGCATTGTCGAGGCCACGTTATGTCAAGGATCTGGGTATATTCTTACAACACGTACGCCATATCCAAAAATTTCATTACTTCATACAGCATGTCCCACCCACTTTTTCTTACTATTGAATACACCATGAATTGTCAAACTAATACAGCAAGCTTATCTGCGAAAAGATCTAAACCTCCCAAGCACCTCCTAATTCATTTCACAAATATACGTGGTCTCAATTCTAATCTCAACGATGTCCATTTCCACTTGCAGTCTGCCAAACCCCATGTACTTTTTCTGACAGAATCTCAGTTATCGGTTGATTCAACTACTGCTCATCTCAGATGCCCAAATTATTCGCTGTATGATTCCTTTCGCCTCAGAGGTACTACTTGTGCATATGTCCGTTCTGATATTCCCTGTCAGAGACTTGGCAATTTGGAATCTCCTCTCTTTGATCTTCTCTGGCTTAAAATCTCTCTACCTCATTGTGTCAAATTTATCTGTTGTCTCCACCGTTCTCCCAACTTCACTAATCACTTGGAGCTCTTTGACTTCCTCTCTTTGCAACTTGACTTTCTCCAGTCCAACTTTCCTAACAGTGAGGTAATTTTCCTTGGTGATTTTAATGTTCACAACTCCAGCTGGCTTCCATTTTCTAGTCACACCGACCCAGCAGGTCGAGATGCTGAGGCTTTTGCAATTACTAATGACCTAGCACAGATTGTTCATTTACCTACAAGAATACCAGACCATCCTAATCATACAGCCAATACGCTTGATCTTTTTCTCACAAACAACCCTTCTTAGTACACGGTCGAAGTGAGAGGTCCTTTAGACACTTCAGATCACAACTTGGTGATTGTCTCTTCTCCAATGGAACCTTTATCTCATGGCTATTCCCAACCTCATGTTGCTTGGCATTACAAGAATGCAAAATGGGATGACCTGCGAGACTTCTTTTCTTCTTTTCCTTGGTCGGATTACTGTTTCAAAACTTCTGATGTCAACGTTTGCTCAGATCGTGTCAGTGAAATTATTCTTGCAGGAATGGAATCCTTTATCCCACACTCCACTTTAAAATCTCTTCCTTTATCTAAACCTTGGTTTTCCAATAAATGTGCTAAGGCTGTCCAAGAGAAGAATGTTGCATATCGTAATTGGCTTGTTTCTAATTCTTCAGGTTTCATTTTCTGCCTACACCAAAGCTCGCAACAATTGTAAAGCAGTTATTAATCAGTCCAAACTAGAGTTTGAACAGGCTAAGAGTAGAAAACTTGCTTCTTGCCCTAATGGTAGCCGAGCATTCTGGTCTCTTGCCAAAGCTATTGGCCGCAACTTTTGCCCATCTCTGCTCCCACATCTGTCCAAACCAGATGGTTCTGTTGTCACTTCAGCCAAGGATAAAGCTGACCTGCTAGCATCCCATTTTTCTTCCAGCTCATGTATTAATGATCTTGGTAAAACACCTCCCACCATTCCCAACACGCTCCATTCAATGCCTCCTGTGGTCTTCCGTCAAAAGGATATCAGAAGGATTTTGATGAATCTTGATGCTAAGAAAGCTCCAGGTCCTGATGGTATTTCTCCACTTGTTCTCAAAACCTGGCCTCCTAAACTTACTCCTATTCTTTGCCACCTTTTTTCACTTTCTTATTCCAAAGGTGTTTTTCCTTCTGCTTGGAAATTTGCTCATATCCAGCCAGTTCCTAAAAAGGGTGACAAATCCCTCCCATCCAATTATCGTCCCATTGCAATTACTTCTACTCTTTCTAAAGTAATGGAGAAATCAATTAACTGGCAACTCTTAAACTACCTAGAAACCTTCCATCTGATCAACGATCGCCAGTATGGATTTCGTCAGTGTCGATCCACTGGTGATATTATGGCTTATGTTACCCATTTATGGACTAATTCAATGGAAAGGTTCGGTGAAACACAAGTAGTTGCTCTTGACATCTCAAAGGCTTTTGATCGTGTTTGGCATAAATGTCTTCTAAACAAGCTTCCATCTTATGGTTTGCCAACTGTTTTTGGTAATTGGTTATCCAGTTTTCTCTCTGATCACTCACTGAGGGTGATGGTAGATGGCTCTCTGTCTTCTAACTTCTCCACTAATGCCGGTGTCCCCCAAGGTTCAGTTCTTTCCCCCACTATTTTCCTCTTGTATATCAATGACCTTCTTCCATTGACTGGAAATCCTATCCATAGTTTTGCCGATAATCAGCTTCAACTTCTCGAAAATCTGCTGCCAATTCCTTAAATGATGATCTCCAGGTAATTCTCCCATGGGACAAAGACAACTTAGTTGATTTCAACCCTTCTAAAACTCAGTCTTGTCTTATATCTCGCAAAAAGGATTCTTCTGCTCCTATGCTTATCTTTAGTGACACTCCGATTTCAAGCAAAATGATATATTTCTTTTGGGGATTACCCTGACTTCTAATCTCTCTTGGCACAAGCACATTACAAATATTGCTTCCTCTGCATCTAAAAAACTTGGTTTTCTCTTTCGCTCTCAGCATTACTTTTCTTCCAAACAGCTGCTTACTCTGTATAAATTGCAAATCCGCCCTGCCATGAAATATTGTTCGCACATCTGGGATGGTGCGCCCAAAACCTCTCTCAGGCTTCTTGATTCCATTCAGAAGTGGGCAGTTAGGTTAATTAATGATTCATCTCTAACAGAGTCTCTCCACTTGCTTTCTCATAGACGCACTGTTTCTGCTGCATGCCTCTTCTACAGATACTTCCATGGGCACTGTTCTTCTGAATTGGCTTCTATAATTCCCGCTCTCTCTTTCAAAACAGTCCGAACACGTGCCACCACTAGCCAACATCCATTTACTGTCCAACTTCAAACCCACAGAACCAACTTTTCATCTTCCTCATTTATTCATTCAACTGCCGCTTTCTGGAACAACCTTCCTTCATACGTATTTCCTGAAAATTACAATCTACAGAAGTTCAAGTCCAATGTCAACAAATATCTCCTTTCGTCTTCTCAACCTCTAACCCAAGCACAGTACTATAGGTTCTAATACCTCTCGTGTTTGGGGTCCACATAAAAAAAAAAAAAAAAGAAAAAAGTGTAGTACCACACAGTTGGTACATTTCTCTGGGGTTACTTCTACCCATATGCAGTACTTTGCATTTGTCAAGGTTAAACTTCAGTTGCCACTTCTTAGCCCATCTGCCCAAATTATCTAGATCCTGTTGCAGTAGCACACTGCCATTACTGTCATTAACAACCCTGCCAACCTTTGTATCATCTGCAGACTTCGACACTAAGCCTGATATACCTTCATCAACATCATTGATAAATATACAAAACAACAGTGGACCTAACACCGAACCCTGTGGGACTCCACTAATAACATTAGTCCACGAAGAGCAGCACCCATTGATTACCACCCTCTGTCTTCTCCCACTTAACCATCCTTTTATCCATTGTAGCAACTTACCCTTAATACCATTCTGCTCCAATCTGTACAATAGTCTTCCATGCGCAACAGTGTCAAAAGCTTTTCTGAAATCCAAATATATGATATCAAAATTATTTTTTGCATCCAGTTCATTTGTAACCACATCATAATATCCTATCAAATTTTTCAGACAAGACTTTCCCTTAACAAACCCATACTGTGTCTGAATTATTGCTGCAGTCTTGTCTAGATGATCCTGCAATGCATCTTTAACCAGTGACTCCATTATTTTACCTGGAACAGAAGTTAAACTAACTGGTCTGTAATTACTCGTGTCACCCTTCGATCCCCCCTTTGTGAATTGGGGATACATTTGCACATCTCCAGTCCGTGGGAACCTTCCCTGAGTCCAAGGACGCTCTCATAATTATGGCTAAGGGTATATTGCTGTATCTCTTTGATATTGTATCTCATTCGCTGTATAACACTTTCAGCATACTGTAAATGTATAGCAGGGTTGCCAGTGGTTGTACTGGGACCTCACAGTACAAAAAAATAATAATAATAATAATAAAAAACAATAATAAAATGTTCCTAATGATAATGGCATCTTTCAACATAAAACACAAGACCAGATGTTTACAAATGTGATTCGCTCACCATTTTAAAGACTTTGACTCCCTCATTTGGCTTGTTAACTCAAAAGAGGACTGATAATCTATGAGATGAGAGTGAATATATGATGTTTCGATCCACCATCTGCAACTGTGTTGCAACTATGGCATTTTAGGTGGAAAGGTGGACCATATCTCTATATGCATTTTGTAATCTTATAATATTTATGTTGTGGCATATTGTCAGCAACTGGCACCCTACACACCATGCAACTGATAATCCCCTCCCAAATCCCAAGAGCAGGTGTAGGCAGACGTTTTATTTGGTGCCCTAGGCAACTGCCTAGTTGGTTTATATGGACAAGCCACCGATGAACATGTTCGAGTCATTACCTGCACCATGAAGAATCAACATGTTTCAGTGACCATGGGCACCCACTTTCTTACGTTTTAATGTGCTGTATCTATGAATTTACTATATATTTAGTAATATACAGTAATAATAATAATAATATAAAAACGTTAATTACCAATGATCATAACAAAGAAAACACGTGGAATGCCAGCAATTCTTGAATCCACATCTAGTTTGAAATCTACTTTTGTAATGTCACCAGGATAAACAGGCACTACCTGAAATAATAAAAGAACAAAAATTATGATGCAAAGACTGAAATTTTATGTTCTGTCATTCATACAGAGAAATTTAGTTCTATACATTTTACTATTATAATCAACAACACTGGAGATACACTTGCACACATATTATTTAAAACACTATACCTCTGTTTAATTCTAAATCTAGCTGACTTTTAGCACAAAATTAAAGCAATTTCCAGAAATTGAATACTAATCCACACCAGATTTTAATAAAGAGGGTGCAAATTGTAGTTGAATTCTATGAATTTTTGTACACATTTCTGTACAGTCAGAAAAGGCAGTCCTGGAAATAAGAAAGCTTGGCTATACAATCACAATTGCATCATAAAAAAAATTCTTCATATAAAGTGCCATTTTACCTTGATTACATCATCATTTTAAAACTGCACACACACACTTCCACTATAATGCTAAGCTTTCGAGAAAACTGACCAGCAATACATATATTTTAAAATCTGTAAAACATTTACTGACCACTGGCATTATATTTTGAACAGTAATCTACTGTCTTGTGCATCTCAGATATTGCACCATCACGTGTTATGGGAAGCAATCTATGGAGGGACATTCATTACAAAAAAAAGTAGGCATGGACTTTTAAATATATCATTAATTTTATGAAATTACCATATGGCACCTTGCTAGCTGATCAGTAATGCTGATGTTTTCGCAGCTTTCTTGTTGGTGTTAACAATACAATTCTGCTCTTGAGTTCTTTTCTCACTTTGCACTGAAGTTTTTGAGATGCTGGTAAGTTCAACCGTTAATTCAACAATTTTGTGAACCCGTTTCTCAAGATGGAGTTTTACTAATTTGCTGTAAACATTCATTATAATTTTCAACTGACTATGGGAAGGGAAGAGAAAGATGGGCTGCTCTGAGAGACCTGAATATACAGGGGAACAGTAGGCCCTATGAGGTTGTTTATCTCAATACCCTTACTTCCATCTAAAACTAATCTCACTGATAGAAACAAAGAACACTGGAATTAATGGCTATATGAAGACTATCGTGGTTCCCTCACTGATGCTATAACTAAGTCTGACTGTACAAAAACTGTACCTATCAAGTGCATGTAACTGTACCTCTATGCATTTACATGCATTTTCTAACTGGTTTTGGCAGGTTAAAAACATTTCTAATTAAAAAAAAATATTGCAATCAATATATTAAAAATTGGCATAAGAATATGCTAATTTTCAATTAGCATATTCTTATTAGCCTAAAAATATTGCTTAGGAAAAATATTTTTTTCCATAAAAAGTTTCTCCAAAGAAAACAAATGTAAGACACAAAATCAATGTAAACCTTTCAGAAGGAAGGAAAACAGATTGCTAGATCAACAGCAGGGTCAAAAAGAGAGAGAAAATAGTTCATAAAATGCATAGAGTACTATAACATTTTCTTTGCCACAGGTTCTCAGAAAGAACTCTGCATTCTTCATTATCTCTTTCACAGTTGGTTTCTTGCAGAATAACTGTATGCCTGTTGATTTTCTTTTTAGCACAATTGTTTTGATTATTTGGTTCACTGGTAGGGGTTCTAGATTATGGCCAACAGTTTGTTTATTTTCGTGTATTCCTGCAGTAGCACTAACTACACAACTTATGTTCCATCTGTAAAATATCTGTTTCTTTATTTTCAATGGTATTGTGAAGAACTCTGGCATGTATGTGCATGTGGGTGTGTGTGAAATGAATTCATTTCAATTTTGTTCAAAAATAGTGTTCTACAAATACTATTACTAGATGACAAATTGGTTCGTCAAATATCATTATATTTAAATTAAAGTTAAATGTTATTTAACTTAATGCTTCTGATAACCCAGTGGAGCAATTTGCTCTCTATGGTGGTTTTTTATGACTTCAAATATATGAAAGCTATGAATTCGGTTTGGAGCTAGCAGACTTGTGACTGCTATAAGGAAACATGCTTTGGTTTTCAGGATAAAAATTCAGTAAAAAAAAGTCAGCTGGATGCCAAACTAAATCTACAACTTACCAATTTTATTCATAAAGTCCTACAGCTTCTACTATGAATATATCAATTAAATTTTTGAAGTTGTAACACTTTACTGGATTGTATCAGCATTAGGTAAGTTCACAATCTGTGAACTTACCTAATGCTGATACAATTTAGGTAAGTTCACAATCTGTGAACTTACCTAAAACATACTTTTTTGTTTGTTTAATTTTTTACCATATATTAAAAGTTCTTCTATGTTTGCATCATTTCCTATGATATGAGCTAAATCACATGAGATATGCACAAGTGTTTGACTGGATGGTTGAATATAAGGGACAATCAAACAGAAATATGTATGTGTGTATATATAAAGATTGTGTATATATATAAACTTTAAACTTTATGTGTATATATATAAACATAAAGAAGTAGTTTTACCACATCAGCATCATTCATGACATTAATATTATAAATATAATTTTTTGAAAGTTTCTTTTATTAATAATTAATAAATTTTATAATGATTATTATGAGATCCGTCTTGAATGCTTCATCAGAGGGTACCATGTCTCACATGGAAACAGCCAATGGCAATTCGCATGTGAGTCATTATTTTATCATATGCAGAACCTATGGCATGTATTCCGAGGTCGACCTAGTGGATAATCCTAGCTTACTTGGAGATTTTCTTTGTCACCATTGTAAGGATTGCACCAATCTTAAGTTAAAATTTGGTGCATTCAATTTGAGTCACTGAAAAAAATGGATGCTTGCCCTCAAGAATAATGTATCTGGGAGCTCGTTAGGGACTCAAGACTCTAGTAACTCACCAAGTGATGCACTCCAAATTTGGCCCCAGAACAGAATAACCAAGTGCAACCTACTCTGGTTCAAAAGGACTTAGTTTTATTAGGAGACTCCATTGTCAGGGAAACGGGAAATATTCTTTGTAATAAGGATAGGTGGACTAGAACCAGGGTATGTCTGCCGGGAGCAACTATAAATGATGTCACCAACAGACTGTCAGATTTTGGGGGGGGGGGGGTAAAGAGAATATTATTATTCATGTGTGTACTAAAGACATTAAGCATACACGATCTGATGATTTGTTAGACAAATATAACACCATACTGAAGAAATGCCACGAGTTAGGTCACAATGACTTTGTGTCTGAAATTCTGCCCAGGCATGATAGGAGGGATTATATGTTGAAAGTCTTGTGGATTAACTCAAGACTTGAAAGATTCTGTAAGGCTTTTGGAGGGAAATTTCTATCAACTTGGTCCGCACTTGTTGGTAGAAGGAATCTGTTTTGTAGAGAAGAGATACATTTAAGCATTAAAAGTGGTAAACATTAAAGGTGATACATTAAAGGTGGTGCACGAGTTTTTGCCAGAATTATTGAAGATACATTAAAAGTTCAGGGAAACTGCTAGTTTGTGGGAGACAAGAGTAATATAGATACGTGTTTATCTCATGATATTGGTCAAAGTACTGCTTCATATACTCAACAGTTCTTGTTTGTTACCTCAACAGAACATACTGGCAAGATGTTCTGTTGTGTTTCAAATGAGCAGGTAGCTAATGTCAGGGAAGCTAGCCAAGAGGAACCACTAGGTGGCAGTGATCAGAGTGTATTGATGTGGGATTTACTTAAAGATATAATTTCCATCAGGGGTAGGGGAAAGGGTTTTTGCTTCCGTAAAGGTGACTGCAGTGGTCTCAGACAGTTTTTAAATTCTGTACAGTGGGATCAACTGATTATGTTACCAACAACAAATTCTAAGTGGGAAGCATTCAAGGAATTAATCGTGGAAGTTACTAAAAGTTTCATACCTATTAAGAAATATTGTTCAAGGTTTAGACCTAAATGGTTGTCAAATGAACAAATGAAACTTGTTTGTTTGTTTGTTTGTTATTTGGGTTTTAGGAGCATTAGCAACTAAGGTCATATTGCTCCAGGGATGTGCGCTGGTCATTCCCTGACCTTTCCGCATCCTCTGTATTTGGTGGTGATGGGCTCGAACCCTGGTCTAATCAAGAAGCGTGTGCTACGCACTGCTGCTCCTTCCCACCTGGCTACAGAGGCGCCTGAATGAGACTCGTGGCAGAGACGAAAAATGCAAGGGATGCATATAAATTATCAGCTGACACAGAAGCCTATGACAGATATAAGATAGTCTGTAATCAAGTCACAAAGGAGGTTAGGCATGCGAAGGCAGATTACGAGAAATCTTTGGCAAAAGGATGCTAAGAAAAACAGCAAGGATTTCTTTACGTATATAAACTCTAAAAGGAAGGGGATTAATCTAATTGGGCCACTTGATATCGACTGTTGATGATTCTGCTCAGATAGCAAATAAACTGAATGAGTATTTTACATCTACATTCACACATGCAGTTATTAAGGTTTGAAAATTCCAGAAGGTTATCAAATTGTAGCAGGGTGCTTAATGATTTTGTAATAACTGAGAACAAAATGGAGGAGAAATTGTTGAAGATAAACATAAGAAAGGCACCTGGGGTGGATGGAATCTATCCAGTTATATTAAAGGAGGCAGAAAAGCAACTAAGCAAACCCTTAGCCATAATTATGAGAGCATCCTTGGATTCAGGGGAGATCCCCACAGAATGGAGATGTGCAAATGTATCACCAATTCACAAAGGGGGATCGAAGGGTGACACGAGTAATTACAGACCAGTTAGTTTAACTTCTGTTCCAAGTATGGAGTCACTGGTTAAAGATGCATTGCAGAATCATCTAGACAAGACTGCAGCAATAATTCAGAAAAATTTCTGAACCACCCCAAGAGAGAGAGAGAGAGAGAGAGAGAGAGAGAGAGAGAAGGAATCACCAAGCAAGAGAAGAATGATGATATCCAGCTCAGGACCCTGGGTGTGCCAAGCCCATACTCACCAGATGTGAGCCCCTGGGGTTGAATATTGAACAATAGACATTCAACAATAGACAACATACTTTCGAGTTGCACTACCCTCAGCATTAATAGCATCTTAGAGCTGGTTTCTGGCTTAATCAAAGCATGGCACTTCCGATTTCAAAATGGAATTTATAAAGAGATTTAGAGACTCCTTATGGGACTAGGGATCTCAGCCCCTCTTTCTGAGATTTACCTAGCTGCAACAGAAAGCCAAATACTTCAACCATTCCCTCACGGAATTAAATTGTTTATATGAGTGGAGGAGTGGACAAATCCCCCCTCCCAAGCAGGATGGGCAGCCAGTTTCGGGAGGCCCCAACTGTCACCCCTTTTCCACTTCCATTTTTACCACTTTTTTTTTTTTTCTGGACCCTCCCCTAGGAAGCTCAGGCAACCCCAGGGTTTGCCCCACCAGAGTCTATTTTTTCCTACTGATCTGGCCCACTTCCCCATAGAGAAGGATGGTAACTAGGGGTTTGTGGCCTCCATAGATACCTAAGCTAAGTAGCCAGATGAACAACACAACCCTACACTAACACTTTGCAAACACCCACTAACTCACACCATCTGGCCTCTACAGAGTTCTGTACATGTCATAGAGTACCAATCGTGAAGTTGGGGGAAACCCCTAGTTCTGCTGGTCAAATTACGCTATATACTATGTCCTTTCTACAGAGCGGACTTGGGGGAGATCCTTGGAGCTGCTTGACAAGAAACACTATATACTATGTCCTTTCTGTAGGTGTACTCACCATATTCAAATTCTGCATAATATATACCTGAATAGCATATATGATGCGGAATTTGAATGTTTCTAATATCCCTACAAACATCTGCATTTGATGACAAATTGTAATTTAATTTTATACAGTTGTTTATTTTAAAAAGCATTTTAATGTCATTGAGTCATTTCATTATTTTTTTACCTTATATTTTTAATCTGTATACAATGGATGCCACTTACTCTGATCACTCTGGGACAGCTTAATTGATAACATAACCGAAGAAATAAGAATGCAGCTGTTCAGCACTGCTATTGGATGCAGAGTGAAAATGTGTACATAAAAAGCAGAAGCAGAAGAAAGAAAACATTAAAATCAAGGATATAAAATACTTTTACTGCACCGTTTCTTTGAGAAAATAGTCAATAAAAATGAAACTGTCAGGATGTTTCTGGAAATCCATACAAACCATTAAAAACACAAAGAAAATATTAAAATCAAGAATTAAAAAAAAAGGTTAATGTTCTATTGTAAAACAGTCAGATTTGTAGTACAGATACAGTATTTTCTTTAATGGAGTAATAACAATGACAACCATATAAACCATATGAAGAAACAGTGGTAACCAGACATGTGGCAGAGTTAAAAAAAAAAAAACAAAAAAACTGGATGTTATATATCACTTTAACTGCATATGAGGCAAAAAAGTGATAACATAAATTGAAGAGCTGATCAAAATAAAAATGTATTAGCATATACAAGGTGTCTCAAAAATATTGGTACAAATGTTTAGGGGAGGTAGGTAACATCTAAAGGAATGTGAATTGCATAGGAACCCATAACTGGAAATGTCACGGGAAAGTAGTAGCAGAGGCACAAGAAACAGAAATGACACAAGACAGTAATTAGTGGCAAACATTTATTTGACATAATATTAACAATGGAGTACGAGATGGATGCATTTCATGATGGTACAACAGATGCTAGAAGGTTCCACCATGAGACATGATGCATGCGTGACACCGACGCAGCATGGATTGGCGGACATGGTCGAACACACATGGAGTTTCTTTGACAGTAGCAGCAGGCAGATGAGTCTCGCCACGAGATCCATTTCCGTCTCCACAGGCAATTCATACACAATAGGTTTGAGGGCATCCCACAGAAAGAAATCAAGGCTCGATAAATCAGGTGAGCGTGGGGGCCAGGCAACGGGTCTACCATGGCCAATCCATCAACGCCCAAAATGCCTGTTGAAATGGTCACGAACACACCTTCCATACTGGGCAGGTGCCCCGTCATGTTGAAACCAAATGTTGCATCTCACATTTGCTGGAACATCGTCAAGTAACCCTGGTAGAACTTTTTCAAGAAAGATCCAATATTTAGCGGAGTTCATGCGGGATGGTAACAGGTATGGGCCAACTAAGCAGTCACCAACCATGCCTGCCCACACATTTATTGCGAAGCGATGTTGTGCTGCACCCACACATGAGCATTGTGCTGATTGAATAAGCCTTCCCGAGTGAAATAAGCTTCATCCATGAACAAAACATAGGCTGGAAAATTCAAATCTTGAACACTTTCTTGGAGAAACCACTGTGCAAAAGCCACACGTGCAGGATGATCTTGGGGGAGCAGTAACTGAACCCTTTGGAGATGTAAGGAATCGTCATGCCAGACACACTGTACACTGCAACGAGACACTCCTAAGGCAGAGGCAACAGCACGTGTGCTGGTAATAGGATTATTCTGGACGGCATTCCACACACTTTCTTCCATGGCAGAAGTTCGCATCGAACGTGGTCTGCCTGCACTACTCCTCTTACTTCTAAATGACCCATAATCGCACAAATTTTCATGCACACGCGCAAACAAATGGTGATCTGGTACATGTCTGTCTGTCTGTCTGGGAAGCGTTCTCCATAAATTCGTTGAGCGGCTCATCCATTGCCCTCTGCTAATCCATACACTAGATGCATGTCTGCTAGCTCACAGTTCGTATATCGATACATGCTCTTCGTGCAGCAACTACTGCTTGAATGAGTAAACCAGAAATTTTCCCTCTCGCGAACTGATGAACAGCACCGTGTACAGACTTACGGTGACGTTTCGGGTTATGAGTCCCTATGCGATTCACATTCCTTTAGATGTTACCTACCTCCCCTAAACGTTTGTACCAATATTTTTGAGACACCCTGTATATTAGTATGTATTAGTATCTAAAAAGATACTAATACATACATAATAATATGTCTGATCAGGCTACAAGTGATAACATTATTTATGACCACAATAAGTGGCATACATACTGTATTTTAAAATTACTGGCTGCTATATATCAAAACCATTTTATTTATATTTTTAAAAGTTATATTTTAAAAGTTATACAAGTTATATTTTTAAAACTTGGCTGTCTGGTCAGAGCAATAAAGAAAAATGTATAATCTTTGTATTACCTGATCTAAGAGGGTTTTTCCCCTCCCCATGTTTAAAATATTACACCATTATATATATTAGTTATTCATGTTTATTTTGTAAAAGAGCCAAATTAAACTGTAATGAACTCAAATTTAATATTATCTTACAAAATAAATCTGAAATAATTTTTAAAAAATGTAGAAGCACATCTGTTAAAAAATAAATCTTTGTAACATCATACTTTGGTAATTGGAAAATATCCTTCAGCTATTACAGAAACAGCATATTCTCCTTCTAGTAATGGACGCCAATACAATCCATCTTTGGTACTATAGATAGTATGATTGAAACCATCAACTGAGATCACTGCACCAGATATAGGTTTATTGTACTTAGTGGTGACAAAACCACTAATGCCTTGATATGCCTGAAAAATTATAGATGAAAAACTATTAATTTGAAGTATTAATACTTCAAATTATGCTAATACATAATATGTTGAATATAAAATGCAAGTTTAAGTGGAAGCTTACTGCTAGACAACTGTATACTCCTTTGCCTTTTCAATGATAGACATCTTGCTGTGTAGAAGGCTGTAGCAAGAAGTTATGGATTTATTTATTTATGTGAATCCAACAGTGTCCAGGTTGAAGCACTACTATATACCATATTAACATTGGCATGCAATAACTGCAATAGTACACAAAAAACAACAGTGAGAGAAAGAAAAATATAATAGTATTAGAACCGCAGCAGAAAATGTAAGGAAGCAAACTTATACCACATCAGCCAAAAAAAAAAAAAAAACACACACACACCTATCTACATCATCTGTCTAATCTTTCCTTAAATTTATTCAAACTGTCCACTTCCACAGCAAATTTATATTTCCTTATTTGTGTCATCTGAGTAAAAGTAAGAATGCCATTAGAGTTACCAAATCAACTTAAAGCCTTGAGCACCTCACCCAGCATGGGTGCCAAGTTTTCAGATGTTGCAATTTGTAGAAGTGAAGTCTTTTTTTTGGGTAAGAGTATCCTTTTGTGCTCCTAACTAATGTTCTTTTCTGCACTCATTCTAGACCTGTATGCAGTACTCAAGGTGCAGCCTAACCACTGCCTTAAAAAAGCAAGTTAATCACACTGTTGATCCTACTGGCAAAATTCCTGTACAACATTGGCAGAACAAGCAAGCTCCTGGTGGCCTGTCTACTCTGCTCAGAGAACTTCATGTAATAACCCCTAAGTCTTTTTACATTCTCTGCCAACCTGCGTGTGGTACTACCAAATTGATATGTTATTCTGGGATTACTGCTGCTGATATGCAGTACTTTGCATTTCTCAATGTTAAACCTCAGTTGCCTCTTTTTAGTCTATCTGTCTAATGTTTCTAGGTCTTAAAAAAAATGGCACATGTGTCGAGCACACACGTTAGATGGTTTTATGTAAAACATCCTTGGCCTGGAAGAGTTTAGTGAAATCCAAACCAACAGCATAATTACTCATTTGATTGTAGCTATCCATATGGCAGCTGCAGGAAATATGATTGCAACAATACAAGTATTTGTAATCAAATACTTGTATTGTTGCAATGTTTGATTACAAATACTTGTACTGTTGCAATGTTTGATTACAAATACTTGTACTGTTGCAATGTTTGATTACAAATACTTGTACTGTTGCAATTCTACAAGTATGATTGCAACAATACAAGTTATGATAATGACTTGTATTGTTGACAAACTGACAGGATTCCACATATATAATGAATAGATTATGTATATCAGTGGTGTCCAAACCTACGGCCCCTGGGGCGGATATGGCCAGCAAATTATTTTTATACGGCCCACACAGAAAGTTAACTAAAACAGCATTTTAAATTTTAATTATCAAAAAATTTTTTCTCATTAAATGTTCATGTGTAATTGTGTTAATGTGTAATTAAATGTAATTGTGTATTGTACTTAATAAAATTTTTGAATATTTTCAATTTTGGGTGCATCAATATATTTATTTACCTTAATATTGAAAAGCAGTGATCCTTTTCAGGTTGTAAATTTTCTAAAGTTAGCATTTAAAAGCAAAAGTAAGGTATATTTTTTAAAACAAAAGTAAGTCATATTTTTATAATTTTAATAAGATCTAAAAAGTAAATCACCAGTACAGATTTATTCCCCATTAAAGTGTTGGGAATTTGCATTTTTTATATATAGCCTGAAAATTAAAAATGGCAACATGAAAATAAACTTTTACATGTAACAAGATATGGAATATGTAACACACTAATTTTTCTCGAATCACTCAGTGTGGCCCATGAAACAAATCTAACTTTAAATATAGCCCATGTAAGGGAAAAGGTTGGATACCACTGATGTATATTATGATATTCTCACTTATTCTCATTCTCATGTAATCTAAGGTTTTAGAGATTAACAATTTATAATAATTTGGTTGATAATCCAGAACTTTTATTCTATCAAAACAGAATGGATAGGTATGAGTTACGATGGTTAAGAGTGGTAGGCCAATTCTGATACATTTACATGCTAATGGAGTTCTTGTGATATCTAATCCTTTCGAATAAATTACTATTATTCGTGCATTAAGAATCTACAGATAAAAGAACCACTAGGTGGCAATGATCACATTGAACTGATATGGGATTTACTTTAAAGATGTAACTACCATTGGGGTAAAGGGAAGGGTTTTTACTTTTGTAAATGTGACTATGGAGGTCTCAGACAGTTTTTAAATTCTATGCAGTGGGACTGACTGATGACATTACCAACAGAAAATTCTCAACAGAAGCATTCAAGGAAGGTACTAGGCTTTTCATAGCAACTAAGAAATACTGTTCAAGGTTTAGACCTAAATGGATGTCAGGTGAACTAATGAGACTTGTGACACAGAAGAAAAATGCATGGGATGTGTAAGAATTATCAAGCAATACAGAAGTCTATGGTAGATATAAGCTAGTCTGTAATCAAGTCACAAAGGAGGCTAGGCAAGCAAAGGCAGATTATGAGAAACCTTTGCCAAAGGATGCAAAGGAAAGAAGCAAAGACTTCTTTACTTATGTAAATTCTAGAAGGAAGGGGAGGATAATTATATTGGTCCATTGATATCAGCAGTTCAACTGTTGATGATCCTGCTCAGGTATCTGACAAACAATGGGTATTTTGCATCTACATTCACATGAGGAATTCTCTAGGGGAGAGTGGAGGCAAGAAGGTTATCAAACTCTAACAAGGAGCTAAATAATTTTGTAATAATTGAGAGGAAAGTGGAAGAGAAGGTAAACATTTTGTCTGCTTCACAAAGTGTATGAATTACGTATATAAATAGGCAAAGAATAACAGTCTCTATGTACATTGAAGCACTTTTATTGATGTCGAAGGAGTACTTCTACCAGTACTTAATGAACCCTAAAAAATGCAGAAAAGTGAATGAAGCTGAAAATTCTAACATAGAAAAACAGGAAATGGGCAAAAAGTGTCAAATACAAAGAATAATACCCACAATCCAGTTGGAATGTTCACAACTTCCAAGTCACTTGGAACCAAAGGAAATACAATGTAATGTTGATCATGATATTTATAATAATAATAATAACTAGAACAGCACAGTTCTGCGTCAATAGGATTTAGCTATTGCACCAAAAGATATGGGAGGAGAAGGTGAAGGAAACTCCTCTGCCTAAATATTCCATAAGTTTGTGGACAAAAGGAACAAATAATGGAGGAATTACAATCTATTCACATAATGACTGCCTGGCATTGAAATAGAAAGGAATAGTTTATCTAAAGTTTTTTCTAATTCTTTTCTAAATTGTTCTAAAGGAATAATTAAATAAAAATAAATAATTTTATTTTTTAAAGGCCTTGCTTTAGGAAAAATGTAGATCACTGGAACTGGTGCAGAGAAGGGCAGCCAGATTGGAAGGGAACAAAAGGATGCTCTTACCAAGAAAGGCTTCGGTTTTGCAAACTGCAGCATCTTGAGACTAAGAACCTGCAGTGAGATCTGACTGAAGTGTTTAAGGCCTTGGATGGATTGAGTAAGCTAAATGCTGATGGCATTCTTCCTCTTGCTCAGACTTCACAGGGCATAAATTCAAGTTGAGGAAGAATGGTTGCAGGATAGGTGTATGGAAATTTCCTTCAGCCAGCGGGTGGCTGATTGTTGGAACAAACTTCTTTCTGTTGTTGTGGAAGTGGGTGGTTTGAATAAATTCAAGGAGGAACTAGACAAATTCTTGGAGGGGGATGGACAGTGACGTGGAATTTTTTTCCCTTATTATTATTATTATTATTATTTATTTTTTTTGTTGGCTGGTGCTTTATAAGCTTGCTTTCTTGCATCATTTGCCTCTACTAATGCTAACACTAATACTAATTTTCTGAAATTAATGGAGGGTACATATAGCTTGCCAAGACTATCTTGTCTTCTTTGTGGCACCTACTTTTAAGCTATTTTTATTTTATTTTCCGAACTAAATTGCCAAAAAAGATATATGATTGAATACAATATTAAAAATATATTAACTATTTTTTTTTTTTTTTTTTTTTTTTTATGAGAACTATGATGAGGGAAAAACAAGAGGAATTTGAACTGCCAGGGGCCCCCTCATTAAGAGCCACAAAGCTCTGGAGTCTGGGTAAGAATTTTGTTAGTGTTTTGCAAAGCACAGGACCACAGCCTTTCAAACCCAGCTCTAGGTTAATGAAATGCTACATCCCTTAGTTGTTTCAGATAACCAGTGCCTTATCATTCCAATGAGATGATGCTCTGGAAAATGAAATGCTTCTTCTTTCTTTAAAGATTAAAATAATAATAAAAGCACACTTATAACATGTGAAAATTGGATTAAGAATTTTTACCGAGAAAACTTTAATATATATTGTAATAGTTAAGCTATGTTTCAAGATAATACCAGAATGTGCCTTCAGGCCTTGCAATTGTGGAAGGTTTACAGCTGTAAGAGATCCACTTAAAACTGGGCCAGGGTCATTTTAGTTGTATTCAATCATTTATCTTTTTACATTTAGTTTGGTTTAATTAGTTTAATTCATTTAATTTGCCATTTAGTCTTTTGGCCTGAACATATGACAGTACTTTCTTGAAATATAGCCTAATCAATAAGCATATGTATTGATCAATTCAATGCTTAATTCAATTTTTTAATTTGGGTTGGTATAAGAGTGATTTCTGTTATTTCACTCTTTAAGATGGTAAACCACACAATACCATATTTGTGAGAAATATATTTATATAGATTCCACCAAAGTTGAGTATGGATTTCTATATTTCTGAAATAATGATGAAAGTGCTTTATTTTTATATAGTGACAAAATTAAATTTATAAGGTTTAAGTATAAAAAACAATTCCCATTAAAGCCTTCATATCTTTTTTTCTCCCATTATATTTTAATTGCATTAAATCATTTATTTTTTGGCATTTAGTTCACAAATAAAAGTACCTATTACAAAGAAGAGAGGATCATCTCAGCAAGCTATGCATACTTTCATATGACTCTGAAAAAATAATTTCAATGCAGAGTACATATTTGTTCCCTTTGCCTGCACACTTTTGGAATCTTAGTTTTAATTATCAATGGCAATTAAAAAAGTTACTAGGCTGTGCATGGTAGTTCAGATAGTGTACATTGTTTTTATTCAATATTTGCAATTAACAACAGAATGCTATTTTCTGTTTAAATTTTATATCTTGATTTAAAAACAAGTTAAGGTTACAGAAAACTTGTCGCTAAGGCAAACTTTAAATGAGGATTCTATGGTATTTCTATATTTCCTGAAGCTTGATGAATTTAGAGTAAAGGCCTCATGCTATAAGAGCTATAAAACATTATTGTACAGGAAGGACATAGCCTCAGTTTATATGTTGCACTGAATAAACTAAGTTTTCTATTAAGTGCATCAATTTCATATTGTTGAGGCATTTACAAGGAGTTACCTCTGTATTGCACTACATATTTTAAATAAAAAATGCTGCTCCAGTGAAGAAATATATTGACATTATTTAAAATATATGTCACTCCTCATTTCACAGTTTCCGTGCAGCACCTTATCTCATAGAGAATTTGTTGAAACTTCATCGATGATGATCAGGTTTCAAAACTGATAACGTAAGACAGAACACATTTTCATTTAAATGGTTTCACGAACAAACTTGTCAACTGTGGAGTAGAGAAAATCCACAAAGTGCATAACAGAGAAACCTGCACCTAACATATGACTGTGTGGTGTGGATTTTGCCTGTACTCCTTTGAAGATGATCAAGGATAGACTAGATTGCAGGAAGTTTTATTTTAGCCAATGAGTTATAAATTACTGGAATAACAGGTGGTAGACACTGACAGTTTGGGGAAATTCAAAGGACAGCTGGATAGTTACCTACAGGAGAAGGGAAATGCATAGGTTGTCTATTTCCTTTTATTATTTATTAATTATTTATTTATTTTTTTTTATTATTATTATTATTATTTTACTCTTTTTTTTTTTTTTTTTTTTTGCTGGTGCAGCATATGCCTTAGGCTTCCTTGCACCAATTGCCATCAACTAATACTAAAGGTGTAGTGGTAATAGCAAAAGATAATAATAATTTCCTTCAACCAGAACTGAAGGGCATTAATCTGCTGCTATGGTTTCAATGAGATGGAGCCATTTGCTACACAGCAATGGCCACAAACAGTGTAATGAAAGGAATGTTTCCCAATAGATTAACTTCACAATAAGAAGACATTAACTGACCTGCCCTATCCAATCTACAAATTCAACAGAACCTTCCTTTTTTTTCTTGTGGAGGATACTATTTATAATCTTGAAAATCTTGAACACTTAAGGAACATAATAACTGAAATCAATACCATTATAAATGAAGCTGGGAATTGTTTTTTATACTTAAACTTCATAAATTTAATTTTATGTCACTATATAAAAATAAAGTACTTTCATCATTATTTTAGAAATATAGAAATCCATACTCTAACTTTGGTGGACTCTGTATATAAATATATTTCTCACAAAAAAAAAAAAAAAACAGATAGAGAGTGGAAATTTTTTTTACCTGTTTTAACAAATTGAGAAGAGCATTCTTATTATTTCTCCATGCAGTCATCAGTTGATTGGGACGTGGTGCATCACAACAGTGAACATAGACAGCCAGTTCATAAGTATGACCCACTGTATAACTATAGTCCTAAAATGATGGTTAATAAAAGTTTTACTCAATAATAACTTTAATAAAAGCTTTACTCAATCTTAATACAGATTTAAACCTGAAAGTCGAAAATTTAGCAATAGTTGAAAAACAGCAACAAAAAAAAAAAACAACTTTACTTGAAAATTGCATATTTTTCTTATTAGTTGGCTCCAAATTCCTTTCAGTATATAATTATTATAAAATATTATCTGTATGAATTACCAGTAGTTAAAGTTTTGATATCTTCCTCTCTATTTGCATAGAATTATGAGGTTCTACCCACAAGCTAGAGGAACAGTCAAGTAATACAACGATACAGATAACAGTAAGAATATTTTTGGCTAGTACAACATACTCTGCAATTTTTTTAAAGGAATAATTCAAAAGAACAGAGTTTGCATCATATTTTATTTCAAGCTTGGTAAATCAGCTACAGAAATATTTTACATGTAAGAAACAGCCTTTGAGAAAGATGCTTTATCAAATGCAGAGGTTCAGACAGTTTTCAATATTCAAAAGCAGCCAAATGTCAGTTGATGGTGAAGGATGGTTCAAAGGTCATCAAAAATAGAATATATAAAAAATTTTGAACAAGGTAAGCATTTCACTATTCACAACTTGTGCAGGCGCCTCCGTAGCCAGGTGGGAAGGAGCAGCAGTGCGTAGCACACGCTTCTTGATTAGACCCGGGGTTCGAGCCCGTCACCACCAAATACAGAGGATGCGGAAAGGTCAGGGAATGACCACCACATATCCCGTAGCAATATGGCCTTAGTTTCTAATGCTCCTAAAAACCAAATAAACAAACAAACAAACAAACAACTTGTGCAAGAAACTGAATCTTTTTTTTTGGATGCTGCCGATGCATTTTATTGGTAGATCGTATGTGAAAAGAATCAGTGCCACACTTATTTCTTATCTGTTAATGGATAACAAAAAAAAAATAATAATAATAACTTTTGTATTGTGATCTTCAAAGATAACTTCATGACAACTCAGATTTCTTGTCAAAAGTCATAAGTATTTAAACCTAGGTTTATGAATACAATCTGGAAACAAAATAGCAGTCCTACAAATCTCCACAGTTGCAACACTCAAAGAAGCCATACAGGTTCAATCAAGTGCCTGCCTGGCCTCCCCTACCTTTGTCGTCACATCACCAGAAGACACGGTCCCTCTGTCTCCTGCACCCTCCAAAAATGTCTATCAACTAATCATGTCTCGCCATACAGCCACGATTTTCCCATCATTCACCTGCCGAGCTGTCCCTGAACCCCTCTCCACTCACCACAAGCCACCATCTAACTTTCAGTGGAACCTTCCGTACAGGACAAAATGCTCCAAATCGGACACAGACATCCAGTTGAGACTGTGGCACAACATCCTTCCCACCCCAGTCAAGCTACAAATCTTTGGGTTATGCACCTCAAACTATTGCCTCTTCTGCATCACTCCAGGTACCCTGGAGCACACATACCTGGCGTGCCCTGTGAAAAAGGAACTGGTCAAATATGCTTTGAATGCAGCTAAGCTTGTCTGCAACCACGCCCACACTCCGGAGGACTACTGGTACCTGCTTCACTCTGAGCAGACAGCACATACCGCGTGCAACTTCCTATTCATTGCTGCCAAAGCTGTCGTTTACAACTTCTACTTGAAGCACACAAGAAGCAGTGACGACGTGCCTCCTGTCAACACATCTGAAGTGGAGCCTACAGAGGAAGTTGCAGAGCAGACTTCTACTCGAATTCTACTGTAAAAGACCAGAAACTGTGGATCATCTTAACAGCGAATGGAACAGTGGTGGTCACCTCTTCACCATCACTGAACAGTCCATCACCTTCAACGTGTGAAATATGAGACTGATCCAATGCCAAGAAACTGTTTTCTTAATTCCTGAAATTGAAATGTTGAAACGTTTGTATTTCTTTCTAAAAAGTTTCTTTATTTTTCCTTTTTTTTGCTTTTATACATAGAATGTAAATAGTTGATGTTGAAAATGTATCTACTGTTTACGTTTTAAATAAATAAAAAAAAAAAAAAAAAAAAATCTATCTATCGTGACGTGCCTCCTGTTGACATGGCAGCGCAAAATCTCAAGTGGAGTCTACGGAGAAAGTTGCAGAGCAGACCTACTCGAGTTCCACTGCAAAAGACCAAAAACTGTGGATCATCTTAACAGCGAATGGAACAGTGGCGGTCACCTCTTCACCATCACTGAAGAGTCCATCACCTTCAACGTGTGAAATACACCTGACCCAATGCCAAGAAACTGTGTTCTTAATTCCGTGAAATTGAAATGTTGAAACATTTATATTTCTCTCTAAAAAGTTTCTTTGCTTTCGTACATAGAATGTAAATAGTTGTTGTTGAAAAAATGTATCTATTGTTCATGTTTAAATAAAAAAAAATATCTATCTATCTATCTGTATGCATAGCACATGTGCTTTTGGGCTGCTGCCTTTTTGTCCCTTTTCAACATTTGTCCGCGACAACCCCAGTCAAGACATATTGTTTGATTCCTCTTCGGAAGAGCTTTCAAGTAGTAATAATTTTGTGTGGATTTGTAGATTTAGTGGAGTTTGAGTTAGGTTAGATTTTAATTTTTAAACTTTAGCCATGGAAGGCTAGATATTCCAGTAACGGCTTATTCCACCCTCCATCCATCCATCCATCCCATCAATTGCCTCCAGCTATGGCCAGCGAAGGTCAAACAACCACAGCAATGGAACCTACAGCTACTGCCAGCAGTGACCAAGACACCGGAAGCCACACCCTGTGACAAGACGTGAATATCTTAATGTCCAAAAGGTCAGTAACTGTTAATACTTATGTTAATGCCGTATCTAATGGATTATGCTTGACGCCAGCGAAAACCCCTCTCTTGCGACCAACAATAGTACATATTGGTACAAACAATGCTCCTACATATGAAGCAAACGCTATTATTTCCCAGGAAAATGGAATAGTAATCTTTGCTACCAAGGAAAACACCCCCTTTAGAGCAGTACCTTACAGGAATTGCGGAGAAAGTACCACTGAAAAAAATTACTCATGCCTCATGGGTAGAGGGAACTGTGCAGGTGTATTTCAGCCACCCCTCATGGGCACAAACTATCCTGCAAAACGGAATAGACATCGGTCTTCATCACCTGGAAGTGGCGCCAATTGCCTTAGCACCAACGAAAGTTACATCAAACGTCCCACCTGAAATTTCTCATCAATTTCTGAGAGGAATTTTATTCAAATACGGATCCGTTACCAGGAAAATATGCACACTCTCTGCAGAAACCACGAAAGAATTTTCGCATATAAAAAGCTTCCACAGGCAAGCACTTATGCACTCTGCCAACAATGATTCAGCAAACAACATCCCAAAACTCATCAACGCCGATCTAAATGGAATCATTTACACCTTCTATACCTCCATTTCCTCACAATGTTTCTTCTGCCACGAAGAGGGCCACATCAGTAAAAACTGCCCGCATATTTCTAACTCTTCTGAAAGTAATACCGAAATTCAGGCGGCACCAACCAGGGTCAGGCCAGATGCACAAAGCGAGCTGGCTGTTGGAGACAATGGGGATGCTGAAGAGACTGTCAAACAGTCTGAGATGCTTCCCACACCAAACTCCTCAGAAAAAGAAAATTCAAAGACCACAGAAGACTAGGATGCAATCTCTTCAGAACACCAACCAACCGAAACAAGAGGTTTTTCTCGGAATCAACCCCCAAGGCAGACTGTGTCCAAAGTCACAAAACAGAAGAAGACAACGCACATGGCAGCAGGAAAAGGGCAAACCACTAACAAAATCAAAAGGAGCAATGAAAATAAATTCAGAACACCACAGAAGACAAATGGTCAGATCTCAAATAAGTCCATTATACCACCATGTATGGAAATAAATAAGCAGCTACAAACCACTCACGATCCAAATGAAGAAGAACCCGAATTTCTGGGAAACTGAAGAAGAGATTAACCATGATTCTCTCGATTCAAGTGCTTCAGAGGACGAGGAAAGTGATTTTCCCTACACTAAAGGTCCTGTGGCTCCCCACAGAAGCTGTTGTTGTTGTTTTTATTTGGTTTTTAGGAGCATTAGCAACTAAGGCCATATTGCTCCAGGGATATGCGGTGGTCATTCCCTGATCTTTCCGCATCCTCCGTATTTCGTGGCTCATGGGCTAGAACCCCGGTCTAATCAAGAAGCATGTGCTACGCACTGCTGCTCCTGCCCATCTGGCTACGGAGGCACCCCACAGAAGCTGGTGACAGCTCTGAAGTTCACCTCTAACATACCCGAGCTGATCTCACAACCTACAGATCTTCATTCCAAACTAAAAGGAAAAAAGGACAGGGCAGATATGAATAGATCCAAGCGCCTCTACTACTTGATTAACGGGCTCGAACAGCAATACCATCAATCAGGATGGTATTGCTGTTCGAGCAGCAATACTATCAATTAGGATGTTAACCACCCCAAAACTTGCAAAACCCTTACCTTTATTCCTGCAGATAATGCTGACACTTAGCATGCTATCACTTAACGCAAGAGGATGCGCCTCTGCATTGCACAATAAGCTGGCCCTTCACCAGGTCCAACGACATCATGCCGACCTACTCTTCCTACAAGAAACAAATATTAAAACGGACACAAGGCCATCCTTGAAATGGGCAGATTAGCCATATGTATTCCATCATTCTCCAATACAACAACGTCATGGAGCAGGAGTGAGTGTCAGCCTTCATCATAAGTCTGCCTGTAAGCTCAATATGATAGCTGAGATCGCCGGCTACGCAATTTACGCTCGCCTGGATACACCCCAGAAGGAAACCCTGAACCTTTTTAACATCTACATGCCACAGCAGGACAGACTTGCTATTCAAATAACCAACTTCATACAAAGCCATCTCTCTACTATAGATCAGGAACACATCATTCTTGCTGGTGACTTCAACTGTACTCTTGACCCAGAAATGGACAGAGTGCGACGCACTGAGCACTGCACAACGTTAATCAACAACCTGCAGGCCTTGACAAACAACAATGAACTGGTCGACGTATTTAGACACCAGCACCCAGAAGAAAAGTCCTACACCTGGAGATCAGCAAATACAGCATCTAAAAGACTGACTTACCAAGCCCGACTGGACAGATACTACATCCCAAAACACACCATCCCCCTGGTCAGAAGCATCACATATTTGCCATCTTATATCTCAGATCACTCCTTTATCAAATCACAGCTCTCCTTCTCACCCAATCACTTCAAAAGTGCAGGTGCTTATTGGATGTTCAACAATAGCCTTCTTCAAGACAAGGAATACATCTCTAAGCTACAAGACCTGATATTCAATCTTGCCCAATCCAAAGACAGATTGGAGCCTATGAACGTATGGTGGCCTAGATTTAAGTCAACTGAAATCATTCTCGTAAACCTACAGCCATCAGAAAAGTCAACAAAAGCATAATAACCTCTATCAACTTGAGCAAAGGCTGAAAAATCTCCCATCTGATAGTCAGGCCCATCAGTCAACACTACAAGCCATACAAACCCACTTAGAACACTCTGCAAAAAGCGCCCTACTCAGATCAAGATACACCCACATAAATTATCTGATGCTCCGACCAAATACTTTTTCTCATTAGAACGCAGACATCAAAACTCAACCACCATCACAGCCGCAAGACGGAAACATCACTGAAGACCCAGAGGAAATCTTCTCTGAAGTAACAAGATTTTATAGAGAAATTTACAGTTCTCAAGAAACCTCTACAAAGGGAACTGAGGAAATCCTTTCAGGACTTAAAAAAAAATATCCCATATGGCCCAATGCAGTATGGAGAAACAAATCACCCTACAACTAACAGCAGCATGCAAAGCCCTTTCCAAAAATAAATCACCAGGTCTGGATGGACTGACTTCTGAATTCTTCCAAATGTTTTTGGATCAACTCGGAGTGCTACTCTTTCGAATGCTTGAAGAAGCCCAGTCCCATGGACTACCAGGTTCGGTCACCACCTCTGTCACTCGACTGATTCCCAAGAAAGGGGATTACACCAATCTACAAAACTGGTGCCCGATTTCCTTAATGAATATGGACTGTAAAATCATTTCCAAAGCAATCGCCAATAGATTAAATGCCACTTTCCGTGATATCATTGATCACCAACACATATGCCTCTGGCATATGGTATCACAAGACTACTACTGCAGTCAACCGATGTATCATCGACTCAACCCAAAGATCGATTCTACTATTTACTTCTCGTGCCTGCAGCATGGCGAGCACCCACGCTTTACAGGTCCTGACTGGAGTTCTCCCCCCTTGACCTGGAGATTGTGGGTGAAGGATTACTTTACCACCTGGTAAAGGGCACCTCAAGGACTTGTCTCGGACATACAA
Organism: Mastigoproctus giganteus; assembly: GCF_048544385.1. Taxonomy (NCBI): domain Eukaryota; kingdom Metazoa; phylum Arthropoda; class Arachnida; order Uropygi; family Thelyphonidae; genus Mastigoproctus; species Mastigoproctus giganteus. The sequence continues at coordinate 93,443,789 of NC_143583.1, read as the reverse complement.
CTGACCCAGCAAATAACCGCACCTCTGAAAAGAAGAGGCTCTACGCTCACCTGCTGCTGGTGTGGCAAGAGAGATGGACAAACTCCCATACAGGGGAGATAACCAGAAAGTTTATACCTGATGTCGGCAGGGTCTACCCTAAGTTCCCAACATGGTTCTCACCTGGACTCCATGCGGCATACCTTCTCACCGGACATGGAACCATCAATGCCAAACTTTTCCTTTTGGGAATTGAAGAGGACCCTTAACACAGGTATGCCTGAAGGCGGCCTGAAGAGCTGGCAACATCTAATGTATGATTGCCAGCTTTATGACGACCTCTGCAACATCCTAATAATAAAGATCCTATATTGTCCTAGAGGACGGGAGTGCAACATACTAGACACAAAACAAGAGTACCTGGCTTTCTCCTGCTACGCCCAAGAGCTCTTCACAAGACGACGAGTGCTCGCTGCAGTGGAGCACAATTGAACCCTATACATGAAAACCAGAAATAACAACTGAACCTACTTAATAAAGGACAAGAACTGACTTAACTAAACTGGACGGGACCTGGTCCCATGAGTGATATCCCAAATGGGAACACCAATACCACTGAAGACCAACTGCAGCTTGCTGCTGGCCATCTTGGCTCTCAAACCATGCTCCCTTGCATGGTCCTATCTTTTCTCCTCTCCCCCGGCAGGGGGAGGGGGCAGTATTTTCCATCCCCTCACCTCCTTGCCACTCCTCTCTTAGCCTGGTGGGGCATGGACCTGCCAAACTGATTATCTGGGGTCGCCTTCTCTATTGTCCCCATATTTCTGTCTTTTCCCCCCAGCCTTCTGTCTCCCCCCACTCTACCTAATACACAAGTATTAGGTGGAAATTTCTTTTCTTATATTCACACTTGGCCTATTTGATTGCATGATTTGACTGGTTTAAATGATAATATTGGTTGCTCCCATTCCTTGTGAAAGATCTCCTCTGAACTATAATGATATAAATTATTTTTAGCATTAGCACTAGTATTGGCATTAGTTAAGGCATATGATGCAAGAAAGCAAACTTATAGAGCATCAGCCAAAAAAAAAAAAACAAAAAAAAAAAACTTTCCAATTTCACCCATCCGGTCACTCCAAATGTTTGTCTAGTTCGGCCTTAAATTTATTTAAGCTATCAACTTCTGGAAGTCTGTTCTAGCATCCAACTACCCCCTGGCTAAAGGCAAACTTCTGCACATCTATTCTACAACTGTCTTTCCTCAATCTATGCCCCCTGAGGTTCTTAATCTGAGAAAGCAGAAGTATCCCATCAGCACTGAGCCTGCTCAAACCATTCAAGGCCTTGTACACCTCAATCAGATCACCTTGCAGGTGCCTAGTCTCCAGATGCTGCAACTTACAGAATTTAAGCCTCTCTTGGTAAGAAAACCCATTTGTTCCTCTCACTAATCTTGCTGCCTTTCTCTGTACTTGTTCTAGCAACTCTACATCCTTCCTAAAATGAGGCCTCCAGACCAGCACACAGTACTCAAGGTGTGGTCTGGCCATTGCCTTATACAAAGGTATAATCACCTGCTTGTCTCTGCCAGCAAAATTCCTATATATCATTGATAAAACTCCATGACCTGCTCTGGCAGCTTGTCTGCACTGCTCAGAGAACTTCATATCAAAGTCTCTTCATTATGAAAAATATAATTATCTTTTTTAAATATTTGTTCTTTATTTATTGAATAATTTATTACTTAAAGTCAAATTATTTTCATCAACAGAGCGTTTGATAGGAGCAATTTTATAAGGTAATATCATGTCACAGACTTGTTAAAGAGAGATTATGCGTGACCAATCTGATTAGCAACTATAAGGCCATCTAAAAGCAACTGGATGAAAGGAGTAACCATGACATCATTTACTTAGATTTCAGTAAAGCTTTTGATACTATTCCATAAGAATAATTGTTATATGAATTGGAGTAATATTGCATTAGGGAGAATGCTACTATGGATAAATGTTAAGAAACACATAAAAACCAAGGAAGTGATTAGTTAATATGCTATTAGTTAAGAAACACATAAAAACCAAGGAAGTGAAGCCAGTCGACATTGCTGGACAGTGCAGTGTGGAGTCAGTCTGGTGTGACATAAACATTGGGAGATCAAAATTGAGAGTAGCAGTGTGCTATAGGCCTAATGACTCTGATGAGTATAATAATGAACTGTACAGGGAAATAGAGTGGGCCAGTAAATCAGAGTGTCTTATAATGGGAGATTTTAATTTCCCAGATATTGACTGGAATTTGGGGGCTGGTTACTCACACACTAGCAGGGCTTTTGTGGATTTATTGGATGATTGTTTTCTACATCAGCATGTTCGGGAGGCAACTAGAGGGAGTAATACTCTTGATTTGATTATCAGCAGTGATTCTTCATGCATTAAGAATCTGCAGATAAATGAACCACTAGGTGGCAGTGATCACAGTGTGCTGAAGTGGGATTTACTCAAAGAGGTAACTACCATTCGGGGTAAAGGGAAGGGTTATTGCTTCCGTAAAGGCGACTACAATGGACTGAGACAGTATTTA